>NW_022436959.1:14005691-14070436 GCF_009761245.1 Sapajus apella | reverse complement strand
CCAGGCTGGTCTCAAATTCCTGGGCTCAAGCAATCCACCTGCCTTGGCCTGCCAAAGTGCTGGGATTGCAGGTGTGAGCAACCACACCCAGCCCCTATTTTTTGTCTGGATGTACCTTTTTTGAGCATATTGATAACAGGAGGGGCCTTTTGCTATAGGTCAGTCCCATTATTATTGGAAATTATCAGCCTATTATAGTACAGGCAAATAAATGTACCGTCTGGGTACAAAAGATTTCTCCCACTTAATCTCCCCACTCCTCAAAACATTAATATCCAGCTCTAGATTGATCTTAGACTAAAGCTCAGTTGTTATATAAAGATCTATATTTCTTCAACCTCCTTCAGTGCCTATAAAGTCATTCTGCTTATAAACTCTCTATCGTTGAGTATGCCTTGGAAATGTTTTTTGCTGTATTTTGGTTTAGCCCTATGTTTCATAGAAGTTCCCATCACTAGTAGGCCAGGCATGGTGGCTCATGCTTGTAATCCCAGCACTTTGGGAGGTCGAGCCAGGTGGATCACAAGGTTAGGAGTTCAAGACCAGCCTGGCCAACATGATGAAACCTCGTCACTACTAAAAAAAAAACATATATACAGAAATTAGCCAGGCATGACCGGCTGGGCACGGTAGCACACGCCTGTAATCCCAGCAGTTTGGGAGACCAAGACGGGCAGATCACGAGGTCAAGAGATTGAGACCATCCTGGCCAACATGGTGAAACTCCGTCTCTACTGAAAATTAAAAAACTAGCTGGATGTGGTGCGTGCCTGTAATCCCAGCTACTCAAGAGACTGAGGCGAAAGAATCGCTTGAACCCGGGAGGCAGAGGTTGCAGTGAGCCGAAATTGCCCCACTGCACTACAGCCTGGCAACAGAGCAAGACTCCGTCTCAAAAATAAATAAATAAATAAATAAAATAGCCAAGTGTGGTGGCGGGTGCCTGTAGTCCCAGCTACACAGGAGGCCAAGGCAGGAGAATTGCTTGAACCCAGGAGGTGGAGGTTGCTGTGAGCTGAAAACACCACTGCACTCCATCCTGACTGGACAGAGCGAGACTTCGAAAAAAAAAAAAAAAAAAAAGTTCCCATCACTAGCCATAGATTCCTTTCATATAATCTGATATAATCTGATTTGCTTGCTGCTTTATCATCTTTATTGTCACTTCCCACCCCTTTCTCCCTCTCCTTCTCTCCCTCGCCCGACCTTCAAGGCAACTTGATCACTTGTTTTTTGGTGGTAACCAAATAGTTAACTTGGTTCTGCTTTTGATATTTTTTGGTGTAGTATGTAGCAAAATCACCTGAGAGCTCTGCCTCTGTGCCCCTCCCCAAATGAAAGGAAATAAAATTTAAAAATTCAAGACACTGTGAGAATAAACACAGCTTTAGCTATAAATCTGCATATAAGTTTTAAACAATAGCCAGTAGGCCTTGTTTAAAAATCTTCAAATAAGCTGTAAAAGTGAAATTTTGTTCATTTGCTAGCCTGCTATTTGGGGCTTATTTTCTCTATCATTCTAAACATTATTATTTTATTTTGATTTTTCTTCACAAAATAATATAGTAAGAAATAACAGGGATTTCTCTATCAGAAATTATATTAACAGTTTTAGTAAAATACTTAAAATTTGCAAATCCACTGAGCCATGAAGCCAATCTTAGATTTGTGATTTTTTTTTACTCTGAATATATTATTTCCCTCATATTCCCAGTGCCTAGGACAGTGCTTAACATATTGCATGTGCTAAGTTTTCTATACGTCTGACCTTTATATTATATCTTTAACTTCATTAAGAAATTAAAATTTTATTTGGCAAAAAGGACATTTTTTTCCTTGATATTCATTTACAGTGGTTCTAGTAAGCCTGAAATGTTTTTCTTTATTATTCAATTTTCCCCACATTTTAATTATTTACTCAGAGCTGCCTTTCTTAAGCAGCTTAGGGTGATACTATTTTGGCCTTGGTCAGAAATCACAATTTAAAACTGGCTGCTATCCAACTTCTATCAGAAGTGCATTTGAGAGAAGTATTATTTAAGGAAAGATTGCTAAAGGGACATTTAGTTCATCTACTCTCTGTATTCTGAGCTGTTTCTGTTTCAGGTTAGGTCTGTGAATGCTACTTTCTTAGGAAATGCAGCGTATGTTCTGGATTTCACAAAGGATAAATAATTTAAAATAAATCCTATAAAAACTAGTTGCTGTGTTTGAAAAACTATCAGGGGCACTGCGATGATGTCATTTAACTCCCCCAGAAAAGTTTACCATGAGAAATTATCTTAGAATTTGTGTCAGAAAAAAAAAAGACTTCTCTGAAGAATTAGTAGACTTGTTTGTTTCTGATTATGTGGAACTTTTTCTTTCCTCTTGACTGTTGGGAAACTTAGTGCCAAATTTTTTACTAAATCGCAGCAACTCTGTAAGTCCTTCCTAAATACATCTTAAAAAGAAATTCTGTGCTGAAAAAAGATTGGCTTTAAATAGAAAATAGAAATATGGCATTTGGCAAGCACCTTTTTAATATGTATTGCCAAGCTAGGCTAGTGAGCCTCTATTTATTTTCTATATTTTTCCTTTGATTAGAAAACATTGTGTGATGTGATCCTCATGGTCCAGGAAAGAAAGATACCTGCTCATCGTGTTGTTCTTGCTGCAGCCAGTCATTTTTTTAACTTAATGTTCACAAGTAAGTATCTTAAGGTAAAACATGCCAATATTTCTTCTATGAGAATGAAGTAAAATCTAAGAGAATATGTCATTTTTCTAGCTTTTAAAGTAGTTAAGAACTTAAGGCCACAGAACAGTGAAGAGACTAAAAAAGCGGTCAGCTGATAATCAAAGGGAAAAAATGTCCTTTCATTAGACCTAAAGCCTGATTCCTTTCTTGATGGAGGTGCTGCTTCTACTTAAAAGCCCAGGGTTGAGGTAGAGGTTGCAGTGAGCTAAGATCATGCCACTGTACTCCAACCTGGGCGGAAAAAAAAAAAAGAAAAAAGCCCAGGGTTTTCTTTTTAACCTCAGGTGGAAAGGCAAAGAAATAGATAAATCTCATGATGTTTGAGCCTGCAAGCTAAACTTAAAAAAAAAAAAAAAAGATACAGCTTATTGTGCTAGAAAGAACCCTGGATTTGGTGTTAAGAACTGGGTCCAGGTCCTATTTCCTCTACTTAATGCTATTTTATGAGCTTGGGAAAAAAACAAAATTTAGTTTTATGTCTCTGTTAATATGGGCTTTAAAAAAATACACTAATTCACTATTTTCTTAGCTTAATTTAAGGCACATTTTGTGTGGAGAATTAATTTGCATTTACTATAGGAATGTTGGGTTTGCTGGGGTATTTTCTTCCAGACAGAACGGTCCTGTTATTTTTCTCCACATTTAACAATAACAATAAAGGCATCAGGCCTTTAGGTCTAATGAAAACATATTTTTTCCTTTGATTATCAACTGACCACTTTTTAAATCTCTTCACTGTTCCGTGGCCTTAAGTTCTTAACTGCTTTAAAAGCTAGGAAGATGACACATTCCATGTATGTTTCTTCTCTTGATTGTAGCTAACATGCTTGAATCAAAGTCTTTTGAAGTAGAACTCAAAGATGCTGAACCTGATATTATTGAACAACTTGTGGAATTTGCTTATACTGCTAGGTGAGTTAACAAAGATTAATTTTATTTCAAAAAAGTAACATTGGTGTCTACCATGGCAAACATTGTTGTAACAAATTGGTGGGCTGCAAACTCTTCAGAACGAAAAACTGCAAGGATGGAAGAGTTTGAGTATCCTATGCCATACTAATTCAAGGGCTGAAAGTTTAATTTTGTGTTTAATTTCAGGGGCTATTAGAATACATTCCACAGTAACATTTAAATAAAAAATCATGGGTAATTAATATTTTCTCTAACTTATTTGCAGAATTTCCGTGAATAGCAACAATGTTCAGTCTTTGTTGGATGCAGCAAACCAATATCAGATTGAACCTGTGAAGAAAATGTGTGTTGATTTTTTGAAAGAACAAGTTGATGCTTCAAACTGTCTTGGTAAGAAATATCAGATTCCTGTTGTGTGTGTGTGTGTTATCCTCAATGTGTAATTTAATTTTTTAAAAGGCTGGTTATAAGTATCCTCATTTAACCTTAAAGGCGTCCACTAAAACATTTTTTGGTAATAAAATTTAAGAGGAGCTTAGATGCATATTAACCTGGGCAGCAGCAAGCTTATTAAACATTATATCAACATTTTCTAAAACACAAAATGGCATTTATGATGGTTTTTCATGGATTTAAGACGAGGAATAAGGATTGCATGTGATAGCAACATGAATGTGAATGTTTTATTTAAGCTCTTATGATATGCTAAGGTCTATCACAGATGAGGCAACTTATAGTTATATAACTTGCATGAGATCACATAGCTAGTATATGAAGGAGCTGGGATTGGAACTCAGTCTAATTCTTAGCTACTACACCTTGCTGCCTCCCCATGTTGTCAATGCTGTTTTATACTAGAAAACATAACCCTAGTCTATAAATTAAGATACTGAGGGATTGCTATAGCCATTCATTTTGAAGCTATTAATATTTTCTGTTTTGCAATAGAAGCATAAAAAGTTGATCAGAGCCTTCCAGAGTGTGGTATGCTTTTCACTGTGTGATGATTCTTAGTGGCACATGAATGAACATCCAGATCTTTGTCCACTAGCCCACCCTCATCTGCAGAATACGTTCCAGGATCCCCGGTGGATCCCTGAAGCTGCAGATAGTACTGAATCCTATATATACTGTGGGGTTTTTTTTGGATATATATATATGCCTATGATGAAGTTTAATTTCTAAATTAAACAGTAAAAGATTAGGAACAATAGTAATCAAATAGAACAATTATAACAATATGCCAGCATCACTACTCTTGTACTTTGGGGCCGTTATTAAGTAAAATAAGGGTTACTTGAACAAAGCACTGCAATACTAGGGTAGTCCACTTCATAACCAGGACCGTTACTCAAGTGACAGGCAGGCAGGTAGGTTATACAGCATGACTATGCTGGACAAAGGGATGATTTATGTCCCAGGCAGGATGGAACAGGATTATATAAGATTTTATCACACAACTCAGAGCAGCACACAATTTCAAACTTACGAATTGTTTATTTCTGGAATTTTCCATTTAATGTTTTGAGCCACAGAGAAGTAAAACCATGGGGGGACTACTATACTTCCATTTTCCTACCCTTGCTGTGATTCAGAGGCTTTAAAGAAAGGGAAGAGCACTGGAATAGGAGTGCTAGGAAAGCAGGGAGGAAAGAAAAGCAGAATGAAGGAGAATAAGAGGGGTCAGAGAGCCGGGCGCGGTGGCTCAAGCCTGTAATCCCAGCACTTTGGGAGGCCGAGGCGGGTAGATCACGAGGTCAAGAGATCGAGACCATCCTGGTCAACATGGTGAAACCCCGTCTCTACTAAAAAACTACAAAAAATTAGCTGGGCATGGTGGCACGTGCCTGTAATCCCAGCTACTCAGGAGGCTGAGGCAGGAGAATTGCCTGAACCCAGGAGGCGGAGGTTGCGGGGAGCCGAGATCGCGCCATTGCACTCCAGCCTGGGTAACGAGCGAAACCCCGTCTCTCTAAAAAAAAAAAAAAAAAAAAAAAAAAAAAGAGGGGTCAGAGAATCGAGTCAGCGCTAAGATACTTGACCCAGGGGAAAAGATGAAGGGTGCTAATGACAAGAAGGCAAAGCCTGGGGCAAAGGGCTCCTGGAGATGCTTCAGAATTTTGGCAAATGTCCCCGTCCTTACTTTTCCTAGGCTTCTCTCCTGAACACTTTACTACTCCTTCCGACATACCCCCTCACTGTAAGCACAGAGAGAGAGGTCTTGAAAGGCAGGTAGGAAATAAGCAGAATAAATTTCAGGAGGGAATAAAAGCGAGGTGAAGGGAATAAAGAGACTTAGCCTAATATCCAGAAAAGGAATTGGACTAGATGGAGCAGGAGAAGAAACAGCTATTCAGGTGAATGTACTGATGGAATTTTTTTTTTTTTTTGAGACAGCGTCTCACTCTGTTGCCAGGCACCAGGTGCCAGGCACCAGGCTGGAGTGCAGTGGCACGATCTCAGCTCACTGCAGCCTCCACCTCCCGGGTTCAGGCAATTCTCCTGCCTCAGCCTCCCAACTATCTAGGACTACAGGCATGCACCACCACTCCCAGCTAATTTTTGTATTTTTTAGCAGAAACAGGGTTTCACCATGTTGGCCAGGATGATCTTGATCTCCTGACCTCGTGATACGCCCGCCTTGGCCTCCCAAAATGCTGGGATTACAGGCGTGAGCTGTTGGAATTTTTAAAGGTAGCCGTGGGTCTTTGTATTGAAAAGATCCCTGTGTTAAGAAATAAAAGGCCAATCTCTAATCCCACTTATACAACAGAGATACTCTGGCATGAGTCCCTCCATCTCTCTGGGCCATAGTTGGGTCTGCAGTCATCAGTAAGATTTATATTCATAAGATTTAAGCTTCCGTTATATAAATAAGTATCTTCAGACAATGTACTACTATAAAAAGGGAGTTACCTTAATGAAGTTTTTGGAAGATGATGGCTTATGTATGTTTCTATAACTCCCTGGCAATCTAAATTTCCTCCTGGGGTGGTTCACCTACAAAGAAAAATGGCTGAAATATAGGTAGGGAGTAGATGTGGTGGTGCAAAGCATAGTGTGGAACCTGGAGTGAGTCTGTGCTAAGCATATTTTAGGCTTTGGGCTTCTGAGGAGACAATTTAGCAGTTTTGCCCCTGGATACCTTCTGTCCTCATTGTTTACAAAGCTGGGAGGAAGGACAGCCAGCAGCCTAGAAAGTTGCCTGATTCGTGGCTAAGCTTGTGGCAAATACAGTGACCCAGCCAGGTGAGCCAAGTCACATAGCCCAATAACTAGGGAAACTGCTTCAGCTTGCTTTCTGTTTAGCCCTGAGCATGGCTCTCATTGTCAGCTGACTGAAGAATTCCTATCTTAGCTTTCACCACCTGTCAGTTCTCTGCTGACTCCACAACTGCTAAAGGAACTGGTGGCAGCTGATGGAATCGGGCACAGATCATATAAAAAATTTAAAGAAACCCAGTACCAGCCTGGCCAACATGGTGAAACTCCCATCTCCTCCAAAAAACACAAAAATTAGCCAAGCGCAGGCGTAGTGGCACACACCTATAGTCCCAGCTCCTCCTGAGGTGGGAAAATCGCTTGAACTGGGAGGCGGAGGTTGCAGTGAGCCAAGATTGCACCACTGCCCTCCAGCCTGCCTGACAGAGTGAGACCCTGTCTCAAAAAAAAAAAAAAAAAAAAAAAATCCAGTAGTTTGAGGAACAGAAAACCAAGCTAAACAGCCAAAATGAATGGCTCCTGTAAGGCAAATTTAATGTAAGAAATAGAAGGGAACGAATTAACTGGCCATGGTGGCCTAGCTACTCCAGAGGCTGAGGCAGGAAAATCGCTTGACTCGAGAGGCAGAGGTTGCAGTGAGTGAGCTGAGATTGCGCCACTTCACTCCAGCTTGGGCTACAGAGTGAGACTCTGTCTCAAAAAAAAAAGGGGGGAGGGGGACTTAAAAATACCCTATGTTTGAAGGGGGAAAAACATGGTTTTACAGTTTTTGACTTTCAATTGAATTAAAAAATAGAATGGATACTCTTAAAAATCAAACTTAAAAAGATCAAACAGAAAGTTGCCTCATGATACAAAACAGAAATGCAAAGAAAAGGAAGCCACTAGTGAGAAGATAAAAGACAGGGAAGGAAGATATAGGAACTGTAGGAGTTCCAGAAGGAACAGATGGAGAAAGCAGTAATCAAATAAGATGACTTCTTTGGGCATAAAAAAAAACTTTAACTTTCGGCCTAAGTTATACTGAGTACTAAACCTGATTGATGAACTAAGATATTCCTCCCTCAGATATATTCTAGTGATGTTTTTCACCTTCAAAGACCAAAAGAGAGCTTACATGTGGGGTGATAAAAATATTGTGGAACCAGATAGTGGTGACTGTGGTACAACATTGTGAATATAGTAAATGTCACTAACAGTAAGTTTTATGTGTATTTTACCACAGTAAAAAAAAGTGACCCTACAGTTAGCAGGTCCCAAAAGAAACTCCCACATCCATTAGCAGTCACTCCCCTTCCCTCCTCTGTCAGCCCTGGCAACCACAAATCTGCTTTCTGCCCCTATAAATTTGCCTATTCTGAGTGTTTCATATAAATGGAATCATATGAAAGGTGGCCCTTTGTATCTGGCCTCTTTGAACACAGTGTTTTTAGGGTTCATTCATATTGTAGCATTTATCAGTACTTCATTTATTTTTATGGCTCAATAACATTCCAGTGCATGAATATACCAAAATGTGTTTATCCATTTACTAATTGGTGAATATTTGAGTTGTTTCTAAGCCAGCACATTTTATAGAGGGAAAGGAAAGTACTGATTAACTTGGAAAAATAAAATTAAAAGTGCTTTCTGCCACTTGGTACCCTGGCTGTGGATCAGGTGAGCGCACAGGCCAGACCAAAGCCCTACAGTTGGCATGGCCTAGGCCTCTGTCCATGGTTGCAGGGGCATCCCCACAGCTACTGCGTGCAGTGATCATTATGGCCCCAGCCCTGGGCTTAGGCAAGGGCACTGTGTCATTGTACATCACCAAGCACTTCAAGCTGGGGTGCCTCTCTAGCAGGCACTGCTCCAGGACAACTTGCTACAGGGCACAGAAATTGGTATGTTAGCCAAGGCTTTTCTTGACCAAGGGAAACTCATCCCAAATGGCATTATGACTTGGCCCTTCATGAACCGAAAAATCTCACCTAATATAGCTGGTTTTCCAAGGACACTGCCATAGGCAGAAGCCCTAGATGAGCTTAACAGATAGATACAGTGATTAACTTGTATGTGCCCTTGGAGGTCATTTAAAAAACACTTCACTGCTTGTTGTTCATCTAGCCAATGGCCGAGTCTACTACATTGAATTTAACCCTCCCCAAACTGTTGACATTGCTAATCTGACTGGGAAGCCTCTCATTCAGCCTGAGGATGATAGACCAGAGACACAGTTATCAAGAGACTGAAGACTTATGGAGCCAGTCCTGGAACATTACCAGGAAAAAAGGGATGTTGGAAACATTCTCCAGAGCAGGAACCAACAAGATTTAACCCTATGTATATGTTTTCCTACAAACTAAAGTTCCACAAAATAAATCAGAAAGCCCCGGTTACTCCATGAGGAAAAATGATTATAACTAGTAAGATGAGCAGAACATCCTTGTCCTTGGATTTAGAAGCTCCATTTCCTAAGAATGTATGCATGTATAAATTCTTTGGAAAATATTATTTTTACAGATTTTATTCTGGATACTAATGATTTGCTAAATGAGTCAGGTACTGATCCATCTTTTGAAATCATCTAATGTGTTTCATCCAGTTGCCTTCTAGAAATGTGCAATTCAGAAACATCAGCAGTGTCTAAACTTTTAAAACATCTGTTAGAGCAAAATTAAAAGAGCAATTAGTATTTTTCTTCAGAAGAATAAGTGGTTGATAAAATTTTCATATTTTTCTGGAAAAAGTTTTTAAAAGTTACATGTCATTTGGGAAAATATCCCATAAGTTTTTGCATGGAGATATTTCTAGCCCTGTGGAACATGGTTTTGTGAGACATCTATCTATAAAATTCCAGAAAAGCAACTGGATTTATAGATCTGTTGCAAGATACAAATTCATTGCTGCCTTTACACTAAGAAATTTATAAGCTAGCCATATATGCTGTATTATTTTGTTGTTAAACATACTGTCAGTTTACAGAATTTTCAATTTGCTGTAGTTATCAATGAGCATATGGGAATATATGCCATAAAAGACAGTGGAGTTTTACCATCACCTCTCATATTACCCCACTTCTCCTACCAAGTCACGGTATATAAGTGTGCATCCTTGTTGCCCCACTAAGAAATCTAAAATGATTCAGACTTTTAGAATCTGTTGCTCAGATGACACCAGCAGAGTTCTTTCCCCTTAAGATAGGGAGGCAGTGAACACTACCAGGTATCAATGTGATCAGGAATAAAGACCTCTTTCGGGAAAGTCACTTTTCTGATCCCTGTTAATGTATTATGTAAATTATTTTTATGCCTATACCTGTTTGCTAATTATGTTTGTTATTTATGCCAAGGGAATACTCCCCAGACATGCCTGATCTATTATTTCTATTTAACTTGATGTAACCCTATTTGTCCGTCCTTGTTTTAGTTGCTTGTGCTTATGGGATATTGCTAAAGAAATTTTTGCCCAGACCAGTGTCCTGGGGAAATTTCCACAGTGTTTTGTTGTAGTCAGTTCCTAGTTTGAGGTCTTAGATTTAAGTCTTTAATTCATTTTGATTTGATTTTTGCATATGATGAGAGATAGGGGTCTAGTTTGATTCTTCTGCATAGGGATATGCAGTTTTCCCAGCACCGCTTATTGAAGAGACTATCTTTTCCACAGTGTGTGTTCTTGGCACCTTTGTTGAAAATGAGTTCACTGTAGGTGTGTTGATTTGCTTCTGGGTTCTGTATTCTGTTCCATTGGTCTATATGTCTGTTTTTATGCCGGTACATGCTGTTTTGGTTACTATAGCTCTGTATTATAATTTGAAGTTGGTAATGTGATTCCTCCAGTTTCATTCTTTTTGCTTAGGGGAGCTTTGGCTCTTCTGTTTTTTTGTGTGATTTCATATAAATTTTAGGATTTTTTTTCTACTTCTGAGAAGAATGTCATTGGTATTTTGATAGGGATTACATGGAATCTAAGGATTGCTTTGGGAATTATGGATATTTTAGCAATACTAACTCTTCCAATCCATAAACATGACATATTTTTCCACTTTTTGGTGTCATCTTCAATCTCTTTTATCAGTGTTTTATAGTTTTCATTATAGAGATCTTTCACTTCTCTGCTTAATTCCTAGTTATTTAATTTATGTGTGGCTACTGTAAATGGGATTACTTACTTTATTTTTCTGTTTTTTGTTTTGAGACAGAGTCTCTCTCTGTCACCCAGGTTAAAGTGCAGTAGCATGATCTTGGCTCACTGAAATCTCCACCTCCCGAGTTCAAGCAATTCTGCCACCTCAGCCTCCTGAGTAGCTGGGACTACAGGTGCACACCACCACACCCAACTACTTTTTTTCTATTTTTAGTAGAAATGAGGTTTTGCCGTGTTGGTCAGGCTGTTCTCAAACTTCTAACCTCAGGTGCTCTGCCCGCGTCGGCCTCCCAAAGTGCTGGGATTACAGGCATGAGCCACCATGCCCGGCCCTTTTATTTCTTTTTCACATTGTTGTGCTGTTGCTGTATAGTAATGCTACTGATTTTTGTATGTTGATTTTGTGTCCTGCAACTTTACTCAATTTATCCATTCTAATAGTTTTCTTGTGGAGTCTTTAGGTTTCTCCAAATATAAGATCATATTGTCTGCAAACAAGGATAGTTTAAATTCTCCCTTTCCAGTTCATGGTGCCCTTTGTGTCATTCTCTTGTCTTATTGCTCTAGCTAGGACTTCAGTGCTAAGTTGAATAACAGTGGTGAACATGAGCATCCTGGTTGTGTTCCAGGTTTTAGAGGACAGGCTTTCAGTTTTTCCCCATTCAATATGATACTAGCTGTGGGTCTGTTGTATATGGCTTTTATTATGTTGAGGTGTGTTCTTTCTATCCCCAATTTTTTTTAAGGTTTTTATCACGAAAGGATGTTGAATTTTTTCAAATGCTTTGTCAGTGTTGACTGAAATGTTTATATAGTTTTTATCCTTCATTTTGTTGATATGCTGTATCACATTGGTTGATTTGTGTATGTTGAACCATCCTTGCATTCCATGGATAAATCCCACTTGGTCATGATGAATTATCTTTTTAATGTATTGTTGAATTTGGTTTGCTAATATTTTGTTGAGAATTTTTGTGTGAATGTTTATCAGAGATATTGTTGCCTGTAGTTTTCTTTTTTTTGATGTGTCTTTGTCTGGTTTTGGTATTAGGGTAACGCTAGCCTCATCAAATGAGTTTGGAAGTATCCCCCCCTCCTCTATTTTTTGGAATAGTTCTGGTTAAGAGTGGTATTAGTTCCTCTTGAAAGAAATATTTGGTAGAATTCATCAGTGAAGCCATCAGGTTCCAGGCTTTTCTTTACTGGGAGACTTTTTATTATAGTTTCAATCTCATTTACTTGTTATCGATATGTTCAGGTTTTGTATTACTTCCTGGTTCAATCTTGGTATGTTGTATGTACCTAGAAATTTGTTCATTTCTTCTAGATTTTCCAGTTTATAACGCATATATTAATGGTTGCTCATAGTAACCATTAATAATCCTTTGAATTTCTGCAGTATCAGTTGTGATGTCTCATTTTTCATTTATGATTTTATTTATTTGGATCTTCTCTTTTTTTTTTCTTAGTCTAACCAAAGGTTTGTCAGTTTTGTTTTAACTTTTCAAGAAAACAGCTTTTTGTTTCATTGATCTTTTATGTTTTTTTTCATTTCAGTTTTATTTCTTCTCTGATATTTGTTATTTCTCCTACTGATTTTGGATTTGGTTTGCTCTTGCTTTTTAGTTCTTTAAGATACATCATTAGATTCTTCATTTAAGATTTTTCTCTTTTTTGATGTAGGCACTTATAGCTATAAACTTTGCTCTTAGTACTGCTTTTGCTATGTCCCATATGTTTGTGGATATTATCATTACCACTGGTTTCAAGAAACTTTTCAGCCTTCTTTTTAATGTCTTTACTGACCCACTGGTGATTCAGGAGCATATTGTTTAATTTCCATGTGTTTGTATGGTTTCCAAAATTCATCTTGTTACTAATTTCTAATTTCATTCCATTGTGGTCAGGGAAGATGCTTGATACTATTTAAGTTTTTTTAAATGTTTTAAGACTTATTTCATGACGTAGCATATGGTCTATCCTTGAGAATGATCCATGTACTAAGGAAAAGGATGTGTATTCTACAGCTCTTGGATGAAATATTCTATAAATATCTGTTAGATCCATTTGGTCTATAGTGCAGATTAAGTCTGATGTTTCTTTGTTGATTTTCTATCTGGAAGATCTCTCCAGTGCTGAAATTGGGGTGTTGAAGTCTCCAGCTATATAATGCCCTTATTTGAATGATACATGCTTTCTAAAAATGTTATAACCTGCTAAACATGTATTTTCACTAGGCTATCAGGCATACGTTAGTCTTTATTAGAATAAAACAAAATTTCATAACTGTGGCTATTTGTCTTTGGTCCTTCGCAGGGCCCACTCCATTCCACCTTCCTTTCTGCTGCCTTGATGTCTCACTGGCTCCTGAATGAGTGACTGTGTAATAATAAGTTGGTCTTAAAACAGTAAAAAAGGAAAGAACATCAATGTAAAAGAATTTACAGACTTTCAAAGAGAAGCAGTATAGTATATTACAAAAAACAACCATAAATTATTTCTATCCATAAATGTACACCTTTTTGCATTGTGACTTGGTAGCTCTTCCCATCAAGAGGTAGAGTCTGTTTTCCTTCCTTGTAATCTGTTTGTGGCCATGTGACTTGCTATAGCCTGTGGGACATTAGCAAATATGATGTTAGCAGAGGATAGAAAAATGTTTGTGCTTTGGAACTTGCTCTCTATTATTGTGGCTGGGAGCTCTTCTGCTGCCATGAAAAGAGAGCTAGAGACCATATGGCAGAGATAACTATCCCAGCTGGTGTCTATAACAAGTTACTTAGAAAATGAGAATCAGAATGGCATTAATTTTTTTCTGCAACACAAAATTAGAAGGTAATATCATGAGGTTTGCAAATGAGAGGGAGAGAAAATTGCATTTCAAGGCATCATTCATTTGGATATTGCAAGGAAACAATCACATGTATTCCTTCTTAGAAAAGTGTTGGAAGAAGTACTGAAGCTAGCTAAGTGAGAGGTAAAGAGCTCAAGATAAGGATGTACTGATTAGGTTTTATATTTGCAAGCAAAATAAACCACATTTTGCTGGTTCACACAGAAAGAGAATTTATGGAATGGCTAGTGAATAAATCATAGCATTGCCCAAAATCTCAAATCAGATTTTAAAAAGAATAAGGATTCGAACAACACAAACTTATTTAGCTAGATATCACAGAATGTTTTACCTGGTGATCAGAGAACACAGATTGTTTTCAGATACGCTTTGAGTGTTTACAAGTACTGATCAGCCACAGAATAACTGGAACATCTAAAAAAGAGGAGACACAGGCCACATCCACTGATTACAGTGCAGTAAAACTAGAAATTAACTATGGAAGGATAGCTGTTCTCTCTCACCCCATTCTGAACACTTGGAAATTTAACCAAAGAATTATTTAGAAAATTATTTTTTAAAGAGGTATTAAAAATAAACTTATAAGCTATATAGAAACATGGCGTAAGCACACAATAAACTGAAATATTTGAAATATGACCAAAGCATTTCTTAGAAGAAAATTTGTAGTCTTAAATTTTTTTTCCAACTAAATGTATTTATTTTTATTCTTTATTGACTTACATATTCTGCTCAGAGAGGTAGAGAAAAATAATTTGTAAACACCTAATAAAAGTAGAAGAAAATATTATTTAAAATATAAATTAGGCCAGGCGCAATGGCTCACGCCTGTAATCCCAGCACTTTGGGAGGCCAAGGTGGGCAGTTCACCTGAGGTCAGGAGTTGGAGAACAGCCTCTCCAACATGGTGAAACCCCATTTCTACTAAAAATAAAAAAATTAACTGAGAATGGTGGCATGTGCCTGTAATCCCAGCTACACTGGAGGCTAAGGCAGGAGAATCACTTGAACTCCAGAGTTGGAGGTTGCAAAGAGTCGAGTTTGCACCTCTGCACTCCAGCCTAAGTGGCATAGTGAGACTTCATCTCAAAAAGAAAAAAAGAAAAATAAATTAAAATATAAGTCAATAAAGTAGATAAATAAAACTAATAGACTATAGATTTAGAAAAACCAAAGCTATGTATTTCAAAGAATGGTATAAAGTAGCCTCAGACTTAACAAGTCTTATCAAGAAGACAAGATCAAAGAACAGCATCAAGAATTATAACTATAGATAAGAAGGCAAAAGACAGTGACCAAAATTATCTTTTTCTTTTTTTTTTTTTTTTTTTTTTTTTTTTTTTTTTGACAGTCTCACTGTCACCCAGGCTGGAGTGCAGTGGTGTGATCTCGTCTCATTACAGTCTCCACCCCCAGGTTCAAGCGATCCTCCTGCCTCAGCCTCTGGAGCAGCTGGGATTACAGGCATCTACCAGACACCCAGCTAATTTTTGTATTTTTGGTAGAGACAGGGTTTCACCATGATGGCCAGGCTGGTCTTGAACTCCCGACCTCAAGTGAGCCGCCTGCCTCGGCCTCCCAACATGCTGGAATTATAGCCAGGAGCCATCGTGCTTGGCCCAAAATTGTCTTAAGAAGCATAAAACCTGGCCAGGTGCAGTGTCTCATGCCTGTAATCCCAGCAGTTTGGGAGACCGAGGCGGGTAGATCACTTGAGGTCAGGAGTTCAAGACCAGCCTGGCCAACATGGCGAAACCCCGTCTCTACCAAAAATACAAAAATTAGCCAGGCATGCTGGTGGATGCCTGTAATCCCAGCTACTCAGGAGGCTGAGACAGGAGGACCGCTTGAACCTGGGAGGCAGAAGTTGCAGTGAGCTGAGTTTGTACCACTGCACTTAATCCTGGATGACAGAGTGAGACTCCATCTCCAAAAAAAAAAAATGTATAAAACCTGAAGCTAGTAACCTCAGAAAAAATTAAAAAAGTAAAGATGTATTTCTTTTTTTCTTTTTGAGACAGAGTCTCACTTTGTCACCCAGGCTGGAGTGCAGTGGCCCCATCTCAGCTCACTGCAACCTCTGCCTCCCGAGTTCAAGGAATCCTCCTACCTCAGCCTCCTGAGTAGGTGGGATTACAGGTGCATGACACCACACTCAGCTGATTTTTGTACTTTTAGTAGAGACGGGGTTTCACCATGTTGGCCAGGCTGGTCTTGAACGCCTGACCTCAAGTAATCCACCTGCCTTGGCCTCCCAAAGTGCTGAGATTACAGGCATGAGCCACCATAAAGATGTATTTCTAATTAGTGCTCCAGGCTTTTGAAGGTTTTATGGGTTAATTCTACCAAGCTTTCAAAGAATAGATTAATGCTTATGTTATTTAAATTGTTCTAAATCTCTAGCAAGGGTAGAAAACTTGCCAGCTCATTCTACTGGAGTAGGGTTACCATAATACCAACATTGGATGAAGAAAGTGTGTGCATGTGTATACGTCTATGTGTACAAACACATATGAAACATTAGTTTTATTTAAAAACATTGATTTATTAATCCAAAAAAAATGTCAAGAATATGCCTCTTTTGTAGAATGGTGATATTGGGAAAGGTTATACATGTGCGGTAACAACAGGGACATAGGAACTCTGTAATGTTTCTTCAGTTTTGCTATAAACCTAACACTGCTCTGAAAAAATGAAGTTTATTAATTTAAAAAATACTGATACTTTGTGACCAGCTAGGATTTACTTTTAATATGACACAATGGTTCAATCATTTCAATGTTAAGGAATCTAATAACATAATTTACTATGCTAACAAGCTGTAGGAGAAAAATTAGTACATAAAATTATAGCAACAGATGCTGAAGGCACCTTTGTGATTTCAATACCCATTTCTGATGTTTAAATAAACAAAAATAGTAATCCTTAAAATAGGAATACTACTGGATGAAAATATTAGAAGTATACAGATAGAGCCAACTTTTCACCATGATCATCAAGCATGTCATGGCATTGGTTAGTACATTTTACAAAGGAGGTGGAAAATGCCAGCTAATCTTAAGTTGATAGCAAGCATCAGCTTTGAGAACCTTTATGGTGCAAATAGGAAAACATCAAAATTCATTAAATGAAGACAATGTGAAATTGAAACATGGAAAAACAGATAATGAATTGAAAAAGTCAACATGATTAAGGATGCCTGCTGCAAGATCACATACAAAAATAATTCATAGTTTTGTATAGAAGAGGGAGCAAACATTTTCTGTAAAGGACCAGAAAAGTAAATATTTTAGGCTTTATGGGCCACATGTGGTCCTTATCTCTCCTCCTTTCCATCTTTACTTTCCTCTTCTCTCCTACTACTTTTTTTTTTTTTTTTTAAACAACCTTTCAAAAAAATGTAAAAACTGTTCTTAGCTGTTGACCCTACAGAACAGGCTATGGGCTAGATTTTCCCCATGAATAGGACTTTGCAGACTTCTGATATAAAAGTGTATGTCTGAATAAATTTGATGTATGTCATGTTTTTATATAGAGCTCCTCCATGCTGTAGAAGTTGTCCCAGAGTAATCCAAAAATTCAGTGCAATTCTGATAAATATCACATCGAGATTTTGTAAAGTAGACTGTGATAAGCTTATTTTAAAATTGGTCTGCAAGAGGAAATGTTTAACAGTAGCCAAGAAAAGTTTGAAAAATCATTGAGGGGGGCTTTTCCTACAGAATATAAAAACCAGTTCTTTATAAGACAGTATAGTATTGGCATAAGAATAGACAAATCAATGAAACAGAAAAGGATCCATATTTATAAAATTTATTCAACTAATTTTCCTGAAGTCATGTTTCATCTTGAATGTATACTTGGTTTTTCTAAAAATGATTTTGTATTCTTTTATTTTCTTTCTGGGTTTAGGTATAAGTGTGCTAGCAGAGTGTCTAGATTGTCCTGAATTGAAAGCAACTGCAGATGACTTTATTCATCAGCATTTTACTGAAGTTTACAAAACTGATGAATTTCTTCAACTTGATGTCAAGCGAGTAACACATCTTCTCAACCAGGACACTCTGACTGTGAGAGCAGAGGATCAGGTGACTAAAGTGCCTTCTTACATTTTTCTTAATAAAAATGACTTTATTGATTTCTTATAACTCATGTTTGGACACATGGCAAGAGAAAGAGTCTATTAGGAAAGAATATGTTTTTTACACTAAACAGTGAGTATTGCAATCTTAGATGCTTGCCAGGCTGGCTGTTTGAGAAAGAGGCCACTTCATAGAGATGAAACCATTGGGTACCATGGTAGGCAGAACAATACCATCCCCAAAGATGTCCACTTCCCAATCCCCAGTATCTAGAATATATTACCTATGTGGCAGATAGGACTTTGCATATGTGACTGAGTTAAGAATTTTGAGATGAGATTATCCAAGTGGGTCCAGTGTAATTGTAAAGCGCCTTACATTTGGAAGAGGGATGCAAAAAAGGGCAGCATTAAGTGGTGCACTGTGAGAAAGACTTGACTAGCCATTGCTGTCTTTGAAGGTGGAAGGAGACCATAAGCCAAGGAATGCAGGCAGCTGCTAGATGCTGGAAAAGGCAAGGAAATGGTTTCTCCTATAGAGTCTCCAGGCAGACATGTTGGTTTTAGTCCATCGAGACCCATTTTGGGCTCTGACCTATAGAATTGTCAGATAAACTGTCAGAAGTGTAAGCTGGGTGCAGTCATGTGGGAGCTGGGTGGGGGAACACTTTATTTGTTTATTTAGAGATGGAGTCTTGCTCTGTTGCTCAGTCTAGAGTACAGTGGTGTGATCTTGGCTCTTTGCAACTTCCATCTCCTGGGTTCAAGCGATTCTCATGCCTCAGCCTTCCAAGTAGCTGGGATTACATGCATGTGCCACTATGCCCGGCTAATTGAGATGAGGTTTCACCATGTTGGCCAGACTCGTCTTGAACTTCTGACCTCAGGTGACCTGCCCACCGTGGCCCCCAAAGTGTTGGGATTACAGGCGTGAGCCACCGCACCTAGCTGTGGGAATACTTTACTATGTAGACTCACTTAATCTCTGTTTTCAGCCCCACAGCCTTCTCTGTATTTTAAGCCACTAAGTTGGTGGCAATTTGTTAATAGCAGCAACAGAAAACTAATAATAGGTACTATAAGATCATATGTTTTAAGTTACTTTTGTTCTAAAAACAAAAATTTGCACTTAGCAATATTCTTTTGCCCATTTGCAAGTTGACGGGTTGGACCTGGAGGGCCTCACTAGATTTACGTTTTTTTTTTGTTTGTTTTGTTTTTTTTTTTGAGGTGGAGTTTCACTCATGTTACCCAGGCTGGAGTGCAATGGCACGATCTCGGCTCACCGCAACCTCCGCCTCCTGGGTTCAGGCAATTCTCCTGCCTCAGCCTCCTGAGTAGCTGGGATTACAGGCACGCACCACCATGCCCAGCTAATTTTTTGTATTTTTAGTAGAGACGGGGTTTCACCATGTTGACCAGGATGGTCTCGATCTCTTGACCTCATGATCCACCCGCCTTGGCCTCCCAAAGTGCTGGGATTACAGGCTTGAGCCACCGCGCCTGGCCTTAGATTTACTTCTGTGATCAAAATTAGTTGACTTATATGTAATATGGAAAAGGAATAACAAATGACTTTACACTGGAGAAATGTGATAAACACTACCTACAGGTGGTCAGCATTAGCATCATCTGTGATGTCATGTTGATAATATGCACACTTGATGTAATGAAAATGGCATTCACCTCTCTGATTGTCCTCCTAAAAAACCACAACCTCAGTCTAGTAAGTAACACATCAGACAAACCCAGATTGAAGGACATTCTCAACAAAATACCTGACCAGAACTCAAAACTGTCAGGGTTGTCAGAAACAAGGAAAGGCTGAAAAACTCACGATCTAGAAGATTCTAAGGTTTAATGACGACATGTAATGTGTCCTTTATGTTATTGTGAAACAGAAAAATAACACTAGATAAAAATTAAGGAAATTCCCCCAAAATATGAAATTTAGTTAAATGTATCAATATTGGTTCATTAGTTGTGACAAATATACCATACTAAAGCAGCATCTTAAGAACTGTTGCAGGGTATATGGAAACTCTTTATGCTATCTATCTCTGCAACTTTTCTGTGAATCTAAAACTGTTCTAAAACAAAAAGAATTGTTTAAAAAAAAAAGATTAATTCCCAGCCGGGCACGGTGGCTCCCGCCTGTAATCCCAGCACTTTGGGAGGCCAAGGCGGGCAGATCATGAGGTCAGGAAATGGAGACCGTCCTGGCTAACATGGTGAAACCCCTGCTCTGCTAAAAATACAAAAATGTTAGCTGGGCTTGGTGGCGCAAGCCTGTAGTCCCAGCTACTCTGGAGGCTGAGGCAGTAGAATTGCTTGAACCCAGGAGGCGGAGCTTGCAGAGAGCCAAGATTGCGCCAAGATCGCACCACTGCACTACAACCTGGATGACAGTACAAGACTCTGTCTCAAAAAAAAAAAAATAATTCCCATAAAAAATTAACTCAAAGAGATTAAAAGTTGGATCTTATTAATATCACCCCAAAATTAATTTAGTTTAAACATCACCCCAAAATTGATTGTGTATGGGAGATGTGTATGTATATGAAGTAATTGATTTTGGGGGGTGTTTAATGATTTGTAAGTTAAATTATGTTGATGAACTTGGAGTTGTTCAGTGTAGTTAAATGAAACTACAGTATTATTTTGGAAAACAATTCTTTTAAATATCCTGTAATTTTTAAGTATTGAATTCTTTATATCTTAAAGTTTCTAGAAGGTTGATAAGTCTATCAATTCATAATGCAGGAATTTAATATTGAAATAAAATCATGGGTGATCTTCATATCTGCCAGAATGGATGGCCTCTTGAGAAATTAACCTGTTTTCCTGGTCCTAAACTAAATGAGTGTTGTATGTTGAAACTTTTAATGACTGATAGTTGTTTGTTTGTTTGTTTTTTTCACTGCAATGTATATCATGTCTTTGTCTGAAAAGGAAGCTATCTTTTTTTAATCATAAATTTAACATCTTCCCTGTCATTACATTACATAATAGTAGTTAGTTCTAAAAAACATGTTACCTACAAGACTTACTAGAGCAGTATGTAAACTGTTCTGAAGTACCAGCAAGCGTCCAGGGATGAAAAATATTAGGAATAAGTGATTGTCTCCTTATGAGGTCCTCTCCCTTCAATGTGAGAATAAACATGGATAATTGGAAATGTTGCTGTCTTCTAAGAACTTTACTGTGCTGTTTTTTCCCCCTTAGGTTTATGATGCTGCAGTCAGGTGGTTGAAATACGATGAACCTAATCGCCAGCCATTTATGGTTGATATCCTTGCTAAAGTCAGGTTTCCTCTTATATCAAAGAATTTCTTAAGTAAAACAGTACAAGCTGAACCACTTATTCAAGACAATCCTGAATGCCTTAAGATGGTGATAAGTAAGTTGCCTTATTATCTATTTGTAACCTAATCATGTAGCCAGTTTCTCATGGGCTTAAAACCCCTTAGAATGGAGTAGACTCAGTAACCAGGGAGAAGCATTCAAGATTTTGCTCCTCTAGAAGTTAATCTCTTGTGTTTCTGAACTGTACACCTGAAGGCACTTGGCCTCAGCCCTTATTTTATAGGGGTATATATGATAGAAGGTAAAAATTACTTATGCTTTTTCTACTCGTATACAATAACTTTCATGTACTTTGTTTCTTTTTTTTTTTTTTCCATTTATTTTATTGCATTTTAGGTTTTGGGGTACATGTGAAGAACATGCAAGATTGTTGCATAGGTACACATGTGGCAGTGTGATTTGCCGCCTTCCTCCCATCACCTACATCTGGCATCTCTCCCATTGCTATCTCTCCCCAACTTCCCACCCCCGACTGTCCCTCCCCTATTTCCCCCCAACTGTCTTGTACTTTGTTTCTAGTGTTTCCTTTTTTATTTTACTTAGCCAGGTAGTGTACTCTGATCACTTTTTCTTTCTTTTTTTTTTTTTTTTCAGTTTCAAATTTAATTTCATTAACTTAAAACATATACCAAATGTTTATTTCAAATCTAATTGAAATTTATCTGAAACAAGTAACTTATTTCAAGTAACTTATTGTACAGTCCATTCTCCATTTAAAAATATTCTTTCTTCCCAAAAAAACCTGCACTGAAAGACAAAAAAGTCTTTTATACTGCATAAAAGCGAGATGCAAACTTCTGATGGAAATTTTTTTCACTGTCTGCTCTGATGATAAAGATGAGAGGCACAAGTATTCACAGTTCAGTTCAATGATGCAAACATAAAGCTTCTCTTTTCCTCTGATACAAATTAGAAGCCTCCATTCATGTCTTCTAAATAGTACCACATACTTGATGCTGATCCTAGGTTGCTCCTTTTTCTTTCCTTTCCCTTTTTTACTTCTTACTCCTTGTTGAAGACTTTGGTCACCACCTCCTGTTTTTTGTGTCCTTGTTTTTAGTTTGGGTATCATTTCTGCTACATACAGCATTACTGACTTACCCAGGAACCAGAAGTTAGGCTTAGTGTATAATGTGATGGGAACTGTACAAGGCAAAGGCTGCCATCTTGTTGGAGCTGGACCCAGACTGTGCCTCTGTATTGGATGTCGCAATTCCATTCTCTAGAGTACATTTTATTTTTCTGAAGAAATACATTAAGTCCAACTGCTGAACATACATCTTGAATCTCTGTAGCTGTAGAATTTTCAATAGCCTTACTTATGGGGATTCGCCTTCCCTCTGTGATGATCTTCTTATTATTTAAATAAGCAGGATAGATACAAATAAACCTGTCCTGGTTGGCCAGGGACGGTGGGGCAGCGCAAGCCATCTTCACAAGAGTCCAAACATCAACAACCCAGAAGCTACAGGGAGAAACCCGGGAGGAACCAAGCTCTCCACATTTTCTTTCTTAAACAGTATTTTATCTTCCTTTTTTGGCCCAGAGCTAAAACTTACCACATTGTTTCATTTGCTTTGATTTTTTTTTTTTTTTTTTTTTGACTTGCTGGCTAAGTCCCAACCCCTCCACACCTTTGTAAAATGCCACTTAATAAAATTGTCTATACAATTAAACAATCTGTTGTTTAAAATTGTCTATACAATTAAACAATCTGTCTTGGAAACCTGTCTTGTAGAACCTTCCTTTTGCCTATTCCAATATGAACTGTTTGCTCTCTAGGCCTGAGGCACAGTTCTTGTCCTGGGGCTTCCTTCTCCACAATCCTGGGAAGCCTTTTCACTCCTCTCCTGTTAGATCTGTTGTCTTCTCGGATCCTGGCTTTCCTCTATCTTAATTCTTTTTGTTTCATGCAGCATATCCTCTAAAAAGTTCCTAATAGAGAATATAATCAGTGAATATTTGGAGACTTGACAAATTTCATGTTTATTTTACTGTAAAATATTGAAGGAGGCTGGGCACACTTGCCCACACCTCTCATCACAGCACTTTGGGAGGACAAGGCAGGAAGACTGCTTGAGGTCAGGTGTTTGAGATTCACCTGGGCAACATAGATTCCAACTCTACAAAAAAAAAAAAAAAAAAACTAGCCTGGCATGGTGGCATGTGCCTGTGGTCCTAACTATTCCAGAGGCTGAGGCAGGAGGATTGCTTGAGCCCAGGAGTTTGAGTTACAGTGAGCTCTGATACTGCCACTGCACTACTCCAGCCTGGGCAACAAAGTAAGACCCTGTCTCTTGAGAAAAGAAAAAGAAAAAGTTAAACTCAACATAGAGTTATGCTGAAAATCATTTTCAGTTAGAATTTATCCACTAGCTTCCAATGTTACTTTTGAGAAGTCTAGTGCCAGTCTGATTCTTTTCATTTTTTTAATGATCCATCTTTGTCTCTTGGCCTTTTTCTGAGAGATAGCTTGATTTTTTTCAACCCTTTTATTTCAGCTATAATTTTTAATTTCTGGAGTTTTTATTCTCTAATTTCTTATTTCATGGCTGCAATATCTTATCACTCTAAAGTAGTCTATGTAGTGCTTTTGAAGTTTTCTTATGTTGTCTGTATTTTCTATATTATTTTGTGTTTTCTTTTCCTTTTTTCAGTGAAAGCTTGTCTTAAATATTTGATTTTATATCATATGAGAGTGAGTTATTACAAAACTGTTAGATCAGGCTGCACATATGAGTGGGCTTCTCAGTTCTTGTGCTAAACTGTAGCATAATCAGAATAGCTGGTCATTTTTTAAATTGGGGACTCCCAGATGTTAATATTTGTAGGTATTGTCTCAAGGAACTATAAGCTGAGTGTAGGCATTTGCTATGCAGACTTTCACTTAATCCATATTTTTATTTTACTTTTTTTTTTTTTTTTGAGATGGAGTCTCACTCTGTCCTTTAGGTTGGAGTACAGTGGTACAATCACAGCTCACTGCAGACTTGACCTCCCCAGCGCAAGTGATCCTTTTACCTCAGTCTCCCAAGTAGCTAGGACTACACACACATGCCACTATCCCCAGCTAATTTTTGATTTTTTTTGTCAAGATGAGGTCTCACTATCTTACTCAAGCTGGTCTCAAACTCCTGGGCTCAAGCAATCCTGCTACCTAGGCCTCCCCAAGATGCTGGGATTATAGGTGTGAACCACAGTGCCTGGCCTTAATCCATGTTTCCGGACTCCCATCCTACTCTGAGATGTCCCCTGAGTCTGGAACATTTCTGATTCAGTATTTCCAAAGACCAATCCTGTCTCCTATGGTGGGTACAGGTACAATGGATACCTGACTGTGCAACAGAGGAAGGAAAACTGGAAGTTAAATTTTGGTTTTTCGGTATTTTAGAGTTCTCTTATTTTCTTCCCTTCCTGCACTTCTGGGTACTTACTATCTCCAATTATGAGGCTTTTCAGGATTCTGCAGGGTAATTTGGCTTGCTTTTCATTGGTGTCTCCTGGCACAACCATAAAGGTTTAACAGGCACTCCATCTGCTAGCTGTCTTCATTAATTGTGTTTTGGGGTTACAAATCTCTTAGTATTATCAAAGATAGAATTTGTGTTTCTTGTTTCCTTGTTGTTTGAGATAGCTTTCAAGAGAAGAGGAGAAAAAAGATCTTAAAATGGCAAGCCTGATCTCATGTTGTTTTTATATTGTTAAGTCTGAACCGGTCTTTTCCTTTGTGATGTGGTTGGAAAGATCTTCCCTGTTCCAAGGTGATTTTTTAAAATTATCTAAATTTTCCTGTTGTGCATTTATCACTTATATATTGTTGTTTCTTCTTTTTCTTCTTCTTCTTCTTCTTCTGCTGCTGCTGCTTCTAATTTTAAGCCTGTATCTTACTGAAATCTATCTGGTGTTAAATAAATAATTTTTTTATAATATATCTGATAAGATGGCTCAGTACCATTATTAACTAATTCATTGTTTTCCCATTGATTTGAAACATGGTAGACTAAATTTCCACATATCCGTATGTATATACATCACTTCTCAGGCTTGGCTAAGATCAAGTGTAGTGTAGGTATACATACCCATAGTCAGTTTCTTTCCTACTTCATTCTAATACCTTTTAATTATTGTTGTACTCATTTAAAATGCCATGTGTCTCTGGAGAATTTGTAATTTTCTTCCTGCTAGTGCAGTGGCACCATCTCCGCTCACGGCAACCTCTGCCTTCTGGGCACAAATGATTCTTGTGCCTTAGCCTCTCAAGTAGCTGGGATTACAGGCACCCGCCACCACACCCAGATACTTTTTGTATTTTTTTTTTTTTTTTAATATGGAACGCTTCACAAATTTGTGTGTCATCCTTGCGCAGGGGCCATGCTAATCTTCTCTGTATCGTTCCAATTTTAGTATATGTGCTGCCGAAGCGAGCACTACTTTTTGTATTTTTAGCAGAGACAGGGTTTCACCATGTTTGTCAGGCTGGTCTCAAACTCCTGGCCTCAAGAGATCCACCTGCCTTAGCCTCCCAGAGTGCTGGGATTACAGGTGTGAGCCACCATCCCTGGCCCAGGCTGGTTAGTTTTTATGATCTTTTTTCCTTGCTTGTATTTTTAGCTCTTGCTTTACTTTAAACTCTTCAAATGTTATTTTATGTTCTATGTTTGATAATGCCAGTATCTGAAGTCCCTGAAGAACAATGATGCTATTTATTGGTTCTATTGACTTATTTATGGTGACTTAATTCCTTATATGTTTTGTCATTTTGAATGGTGTGCTTATATTTGATTGACCTTAATCATCAGGAATATTGGGAGGCTTAGGTTGTGTCTTCTATGCTCTCTGGTAGGTCTTCTTTGTTCTCCTCAATAGGATAATGGTGTTTGCTTTTGCCAAGTTCCATATGGAACAACAATCCAGGACTACTTTGAGTTTTCTTTGGCTTATAGTTTCCTAGACTTGCAGGTAGGGTAAATTCAAACTTCAAACCTGCATAAGGGTAGGGCTGTAAATATAAATTATCAAAAGAGGGAGACTTTACCTCTACCTGAAGCTGAAGTTGAAGCAGACAAATTATTGCTGCTTCTTGTGCCATCAGGCAGATGTTTTTCTTAGCCTATCTTTTCACTCAAGGTATAACCAAGTGATCCAGCTTTATCTCAGTTCCAACTCCTTATCTTGAGCAGATCCAAGACTATCTTCTCTGCCTTATACAGCCAAAAAAAAACAATTTCTAGGTTTCCAGTATTTTCACTAGACTTATAACATAGCTACTGCTTACTAGTATTATGCAGTTTTAGGTAGGTAGACTCAATGTTGTCCCTAGATTGGAAAAAAATATATCCATACAATGTAATGTTCTATAGTTACTAAAAATATTTTACATGAATATCTAGTAATGTGGAAAATTTTCATAAGTGGCAAAGGAATAAAATAGTATTTTTTAATTAAATGAAAACAAAACTGAAATAGACTATGTTTGAACCTAGTTGAGGTTGTCAAGGTGAAAGGAGAAGAGGTGTGTGTCAAGGACACATCCTTACAAATACCTATATTTAAGGAGTGCAAGAAGATTTAAAAAAAAAAAAAAAAAAGTGGGAGGGGGGTGACCACAAAGCTACTTGCACCAAAGTCTTGAAAAACCATGATGTAAGAGAGTATTCAGAAGGTAGAACATAGGTGGCCACTTGTCTCTTTAAATGCAGAGAGGAAAGAAAATCAGGACCAAGAAGATGCCTTTACATTAGGACTTTCATCTCCCATATTTTGTACATGCTAATGTCAGGTTTTTTTGTTATGCCCAGTTCCCAAACTGTGTGTTATTTTTCTGGCCTTAGAATTTCATTGGGTAGAGAGCTGCTCCTGTTTCTTCATACATGGTCTGGGCTGTTGAAAACAACCAGCCAGTCTCAGAATCTAGTGTTCTTACATGGATTCTGAACTGATTTAGAAACAGGATAGCAGCATTGTTTCAGAAATTCAGCCAAGCGTGAGGATTAGACACTGGAGCAGGATGCTTTGTTGTACTAGGCTTATTATATTTTTTTTTCTTTTCCTTTTTTAAAATAAAAAATAGTAGGTTGTTTTATTACTTCGTGACTAAGCACAAGCGGCTAAGATACTTCCAAGCTTTGGGGCTGGGAAGAGCAAAAGTGGGGAAAGGCTTCCATCCTCTCTTTTTCAGACCATCATTTGTCTTCCTACCACCTGACTTTGTTGCCTTTCCAGAGTAGAAGAAAAGCAGAAAAGACGATTGAAAAATAGAATAAAACTTCGAAGTGCACAAAGCCTCCACAAAGGGCCAGGCCAACTTGGTGTTTTAGTTGTTTTTTTGAGATGGAGTTTTTGCACTGTCACCTGGACTAGGGTGCAATGGCACTATCTTGGCTCTCTGCAACCTCTGCCTCCTGGGTAACCCATTAAGCGATTGTCCTGCCTCAGCCTCCCGAGTAGCAGGGCTTACAGGTGCCTGCCACCATGCCCAGCTAATTTTTTGTATTTTTAGTAGAGACAGGGTTTCACTATGTTGGCCAGTCTGGTCTCAAACTCCTGACCTCGTGATCCACCTGCCTCAGCCTCCCAAAGTGCTGGGATTACAGGCGTGAGCCACCATGCCCAGCCCAGGCCAACTTCTTACTGAAAACTTACAAATCATTATACCTAAATCTGGAAAGAATAACTCCCAGAGAAATAAGCTTAAGCAACAACAGGCTCCTCAGAGAAAGGTACCAAAATGTCCCCCAATACGATTCTTGGGGAGGAAAAAAGGCCCATCAGTGTAGGAAACAAAGGCATGCTTCCTCCAGTGTGTCAGCACAGTTGACCACAGTCACTACTTTTACCCCGTGGCCTGTTGGCTGGAGGGAAGGAGAGAGACAATAGTTTCCTCTTGTCTCTTTCCTTCCCTCCTACCTTTCTCTTTCTGGGAGTATTGCGTTCATAGACCACACAGTCCACCTTCAAACTGTGTGCCCTCCAAAGCAGTGGCTCTAAAACCCCTCCCTAGAGTTTCTGATTCAGAAGGTCTGGGCTAGTGTTCATTAACTAGGATTTTCAACACACTTCTAGGTGATACTGATGCTTGTGGTTATGGAACCACACTTCAAGAACTACCTACAGGCTACATGCAGACTTGAGCTAATGTGGTTTTCACAGTTGTAAAGCACTGTGAAATAAACAAAGAACATTCTACAGAAACCGTATGTGGTCTTTGAAGTCTGTCTGTCCCTCTACAGAAAAAGTTTTCAGACCTTAAACCTAGAGCATGCATCAGCATGCCTTGGCCTCTGAAATATCCAGCTGTTAAATGCAAAAGAGCTTCTGCTCAAACTGCAATGGGAGAAATGATAAATACCGATGAAGATGTTCATTAATTCACCAACTATTCTCTGAATGAGTTTCCTTTCTCTATCCTTTGTATACAGACCCAACATAGCCGCATTTATAGAAATGTTTTGCATGTATCAGGTATTTTGGGGCCAGCCATGCCGGCTGAGGCCTGCAGTCCCAGTGCTTTGGGAGACTGATGTGAGAGGATTGCTGAGCCTAAGAGTTGAAGGTTATTCTGAGCTGTGATGGCGCTATTGCACTCCAGCCCAAAAATGGCCTGATTTTATCTTTAGATTGATAATATTTTACAATTCAAAAGGTATTAAAAGGATACATCGTAAAAAGTAAGTCTCCCTATACATCTTTTTCATACTCTGGTTCTCTTACCCTGGAGATTAACATTATTATCTTATATATACCCTTCCAGAGGTAGTCTTGAGATTGTACATATAATCATTTACTTATATATCCATGTATAAATTACATAATAAAATGTGCATCGTTGCATAAAATATACATTTTTAACACAAACAGTGTTGCGCTCTGCATACTGTTCTACATCTTGCGTTTTTTTATTCCAAATTATTTCTTGGAGATCATTCCATGCATACATACTAACCTTTCTCATCTTAACAGCCACATGTAATGTTCTATTGTATAGACATGGCATAATTTTTAACCACTTTCCTGACAGTGAACTTTAGGTTGATAAACTCCTAGAAAGGGAATTCCTGGGTTTAAGGGTATGTACACTTATAATTTTTGTAGATTGGACTATATCACCCTTCCCATGGTTATACCCATCCACATCCCTACCATCAATGGAAGAAAGTGCTGCCTCCCATGATACAACCATATTATATCCTATGATCGAGGCAGTTTTGATCTTGGCCAATCTGATAAGTGAAAAAAGTGTGGCTTTAATTTATATTTTTTTAACTGGAACACTCAAGCATCTTTTCATATGTTTAAGAGTTATTCATACTTCTTTTTCTGTAAACTATATTCAGATACTTTACCTAATTTTTGGTTAAGTTGCTGGTAATTCTCGTAAATTAATAAAATGTCTTTTAATAGTATTTTTTATTATTAATAATTTCCTAGTTTGTCATCTTTTAATTCTGCCTTTTATTTCTGCTGTATACTATTTTAACTTAAAATTTTATACAGTTAAGTCTGAACATTTTTCATTTTTTTCTGGCTCCTATGTTTTTGGTCATTCTTAGGCGTCTCCATTCTGGGCCTTTTTTTTCTTCTTCTTCTTTTTAAGCTTCAGTACATTTATGAGATTTTAAAAATATATTCAGATTTTTACTGATTTGGAATTGAGAGCGAGATACGAGGTGGAGGTATAATTTCTTTCTTCATATTGTTGTCTAACATAGACAATCCACCTTTCCCACACTGACTTGAAGTGATACTTTAACAGTTTTTGATTGTTAAGTGGCACTGACAAAATTAAGGAACTGCTGAAGGAAAAGGATTGTGATAGATCACAATAGTTCTGACCTTACTGCATTTTTAGTCATGTAAGACAGTGCTTCTCAAAGTTTTATGTACATCCTAATTACTATGGGGTGTTAAATATGCAGATGCTGACTCAGTAGGTCTGGGATGGAGCCTGGGATTCAGCATTTCTAACAAACTCCCAAATACTGAAGCTGCTGGTCTTTGAACCACATTTTCAGTGGCAAGATTTTAGAAGCCCTTTAAAATACCAATTCCTAGACTCTACCTGGAGGTTTTTATTTAATTGGTCTGTGGTAGGTCCCAAGTATAAATAGTTTCAGAGATTTTCTAGGTGATTCTAATGTACAGTTAAGATTGAGAACCACTGGGTTAGGAGATCTGGATTTCAATAATTATTATTTTGGCACCTGTTGCTTGAGGAGCCAGATAATTCACTGTTACATAGTAAGTTGCTTACTGGGTGGGGCAGTCTTAGAATAATGGTGATTGCTGAGAATAATGAATTGGTTAGTACTCAGGTTTTTACTTCTCCTTCCTCTTCCCGTCACTTTCCTCAAATGCTATAGAAAGATGATAAAAGATTACTGAAAGACACTGTTATGTCTGGGTATTTCCTTTTCAAAGCACTGGTTAGTGCCGGAAGTTCTTGAAGAGTTGCTGTGTATTTTACTACAGGTGGAATGAGGTACCATCTCCTGTCTCCAGAGGACCGAGAAGAACTTGTAGATGGCACAAGACCTAGAAGAAAGAAACATGACTACCGCATAGCGCTATTTGGAGGCTCTCAACCACAGTCTTGTAGATATTTTAACCCAAAGGTAACTAATTTTTATTCTTGTTTTTTGTTGTTTTTGAAATCACTGAACCATAAGACACTAACCACAAGGAGTAATAACTCATACCTTTAAAGATGTTAGTTTATGGTGTTCTTTCACATACCTTATGAGATACATAGATCATTTTACAGGTAAGGAAATCAGGCTTAGTCACATTCCAAATGTTTTTCCTTAATTGTTCTGGAATGCTGCATAGTAACCACTGTCAAAAAGGGAAGCTAGTTCTACTGACTTCTTTTTGTCAGCAGCTCCTTGCATTCATACAACTTCTTCCTTTCCTTATTTACCATTTTCAATGAAAATTGCTTCTGGGGCTATATTTGTTTGTTTTTTCTCCTTAGTAATTTTAATATGAAATAATGCATATTTTAGAATATTTGGAAAACCTACAAAACCACAAAGAAAAAAGATTAAATGACCTTTATTTGAACCATTTAGAAATGATCACCAAGTTTAGTGAACTTTTCATTATATTATGCCAATTGGGTCAAGAGAGCTTGAGTCATAGGTATAAAATACAAATTTTTTTCAATAGATCATTACTTACACCCTTTTGAGATATTTCTACTCCTTGTTTCTTAGACCTGTGTGTTTTGGCTGTAGGAGAAAGGATACCATATTTTTCTGGTACTATATGTATTGCTGGGGAAGAGCAAACACCACAATTCTAAAGGATAACACCCTAGACTTGCAAGGTGGTATCCATAAGTGGTGCTGAATCCAAACACATAATGATCTTTTTTTTTTTTTTAATTGAGTGAGAGAATCCAGAAAGGTGGAATCCAGGAGAGGAAAGCAGCTTCCACACTGAGTAGAAGGGAATAGAGAGAGAGATGGAGTTTGGGAGGAGAAGACGGGCTTCCACGAAGGAAGTATTCATGGAAGGGGACTCCAGAGGGAAAATCCAAGATAGAGAAAAACAGCTTCCACGAGCACAAGAGTGTTTGTGGAAGGGGATCCAAACATGGAGTCCCATACATAATGATTTCTTTCATCATTTTGCAAACCTATTTTTGGTTGGCTAGATACCTGATGAGACCCAGAGCATTATTTCAAACCTACATCCGTCTAGATAAACCACTAGTGACTGCTCAGGACTTGATAAAAACTGACCTTAGGCTTTCTCTCCTAAAAGGTATAACGGACAGTAAAATGAACTGCTTGGAATTCTATCAAGTTAGAACACTTTCCTTCATATTGTCCTTCAAAACAATTCCTGAGGGGGTGCTACAATGCTTTTGCCACTCGTTATTGGCTATTACTATCAAAAGTGAACCAAACCCAGGCCTCTCAAATTTGTTAGCTGATGTATAGTGAACACTTCTGTGAAAGCATAGTCCTGATTGAGGTGGAAAGATAGTGAATTAGGTGAAGGGCTACTGGATAAGGACTGTCATTAACCTATTTGGGTATTTTGTGCCTTTGAAACCTCTGTAAGCCCAGTCTTGCATTTACATGCTACATTATTGGTTGAAGGCATGCTGTATTTGTGGCTAGGCAGGTCAGGTAAAATTGTTAAAGATGGACTAATGACATGGTCACCTGGTTTCCTTGGTGTCAGACATTTACCATCAGAGCCTCGTGGCCAGCTGGGAATTGTCTACTGAAAGAATGATACCTGTATAAAGGAGGTTGGCCTTGCTCCAGAATTTGGGGCATGCTCTGATTATATCGAGACATGCCTCAAGCTAATGCCCCAGGGTCACGGCAGCTGAACCATAATACTATAGCCTGTTCCACCTAGAAATATTTCTCTTCGGCCAGGCTCAGTGACTCACGCCTGTAATCCCAGCACTTTGGGAGGCTGAGGCGGGTGGATCACAAGGTCTTGGAGTTCAAGACCAGCCTGGCTAAGATGGTGAAACCCTGTCTCTACTAAAAATACAAAAAAATTAGCCAGGCATGGTGGTGGGCACCTGTAATCCCAGCTATTTGGGAGACTGAGGCAGAGAATTGCTTGAACCCAGGAGGTGGAGGTTGCAGTCAGCCAAGATCGCACTACTGCACTCTGGCGTGGGCAACAGAGTTAGACTCTGTCTCAAGAAAAAAAGAGAAATATTTCTCCTACTCTAGATTTTACCTGTAACTGATAGCTTTTCGATTTACCCAGAAGTGTAATAACCATATGCCATCTCTAATATGTAGGAGTGCTTGGGAGCAGCAAGCTGTCCTTCATTTCCAAGAGGTTATACCAACATGCTATAGATCAGGGCTTCACAAACTTTTCTATAAAGGGCCAGAGTAAATATTTTCAGCTTTGCAGGCCATCCATTCTCTTACCCAGTAGCAAGACCGCCGCCATAAACAATACATAAGCAAATGGTCATGACTGCGTTTCAATAAGACTTTATTTACAGGCCAGGTGCGGTGGCTCATGGCTATAATCCCGTACTTTGGGAATCCGAGGTGGGTAGATCACCTGAGGTCAGGAGTTCTAGACCAGCCTAGCCAACATGGTAAAACTCTGTCTCTACTAAAAATACAAAAAAATTAGCTAGGCATGGCAGTGCGTGTGTGTAATCTCAGCTACTCGAGAGGCTGAGGTAGGAGAATCACTTGAACCTGGGAGGTGACTTGGTTTACAAAACCAGCTAGGGGGCCAGATTTGGCCTTCAGGCCATAGTTGGCCAACCTCTGCTCTAGACCTGAGAACATCTAGGGACTTCGATGCAATCAGCACTGTATTCTAGGCTAACTTATCTTCTGTCCTGTCAAGCACATTTCTTACCAAGACATATAGGATCCTTTCCATTTTCTGGTCTCCAGAACTGGTTAGCATTATGTGTATCAACATAGGAGACTAGTATGTGACCTTGGGAAGGTGAGATGGTCCAGGATGCCTGCAGCTTAGATTATGGCATGGAGCTAACGAGTCAAGGGATCCTTGAAGTCAGACCATGCCATTTAAAAATTTTCCCTGCCAGCTGAAAAGATATTCAATCTAATGGTCTGGGTAGATAGAAACAGAAATATGCATTAGCAAAAGTGTTAGCTATATGCCAGGTTTTTCTGGTTATATTAATCTGATCCAGTAAGAAGACCACATCTGGTCCTGTTGCAAAAAAGTTACCTGTCTCAACAGTTACTCCAAGGCAGCAGTTCCTCTTATATTTTGGTAGAGAAGGCTTCCATCAGCTTCTCTTTCTTTCTTTTTTATTTTTTTATTTTTTTTTTAGATGGAGTTTCACTCTTGTTGCCCAGGCTGGAGTGCAATGGCACGATCTCAACTCACCGCAACCTCCGCCTCCTGGGTTCAGGCAATTCTCCTGCCTCAGCCTCCTGAGTAGCTGGGATTACAGGCATGTGCCACCATGCCCAGCTGATTTTTTGTATTTTTAGTAGAGACGGGGTTTCACCATGTTGACCAGGATGGTCTCGATCTCTTGACCTCGTGATCCACCCGCCTCGGCCTCCCAAAGTGCTGGGATTACAGGCGTGAGCCACCGCGCCCGGCCCAGCTTCTCTTTCTTACATAGCACTTAACACCATAACCCATAGAGCAAAATCTGCCGCCAGATAGCAAAATCACCTCAACAAGGATGGAGGATCATTTAGATTGGTTAATCACCATCATATTTGGACTGTCCCTATTGGGTGGCTCTTGGCTCAGATATTGATTTCTGGCCTATTCCTTCATCTCCAGAATATAGGTTGTTGTTTTTTTTACCTGAAGAAATCTGGCTTTTTCAATAGAAGACTGGGTGACTAGCAGGTGCCATGAGAATTCATGGTCTCTGTAATATCCAGTAAGCACAGTGTCCTCACTGTAAGGACACTGACAATGGCTATTTGTTTTTTAATTTTTCAGGATTCTTTTGAGTGAAGAACATGAAAATGATAAACTTTTTTTTTTTCCAAGCAAAAACTGAAATGATAGTTTAAATTGTAATGTGAGGCCAGGCGCAGTGGCTCACACCTGTAATCCCAGCACTTTGGGAAGCCAAGGTGGGTGGATCACCTGAGGTCAGGAGTTCGAGACCAGCCTAGGCAACATGGTAAAACCCCATCTCTACTAAAACTACAAAAAATTAGCTGGGCATGGTGGCAGGCGCCTGTAATCTCAGCTACCTGGGAGGCTGAGGCAGGAGAATCACTTGAATCTGAGAGGCGGAGGTTGCAGTGAGCCAAGATCGTACCAGTGCACTCCAGCCTGAGCAACAAGAGAACAGCAACCAAAAAAACAAAACAAAAAAATTGTAATTCTAAAAACCACAGCTTTCAGGTATTAATAATGATTACGCCCAATTTGTTTCCCAAAGCCTAACTATGGTGTTGATTTTGGCAGTTAAAAAGCAATTAAGACAAGTGTTGGTGAAAAATATTTTATTTTAAAATAAAGTAGACAGCTGTTTTGATGTACAGATGGGCAAGAAGAATTCCAATTTCATTTAGGAGGCAGGGAGCACTGTTCCTAGAATAAAGCAAATGTGAGATGACTCTTAGCACTTTACTTTTAGTCTGTAGTTCTAATTCTTTCCTTGATTTTTTTTTTTTATTGGACAGTTGAAAAGAGATGGATATTCTACACGAGCCTGGAAGTGAGACTGTAACTTCAAAATTCTCATTTGTTGTCTTGCCTTGCTCTTATAAATGACTCATTCCTAATTGCACTTTGAAAATTTATGGAAAAATTCAAATAATTGAGGAATGAACTACCAATAAAAACATTTTCATTCCATCAATTATAGTTCTTGTATTTTATTGGTGACAGGAGGCAAATATTTGTTTTTATTGATGACTAAAAAGTTTTAGCAAAGAAAAATCTTAATTTTTTTGAATATTAGCAGAAAAAGAAGGCTTGGGTTGCTATATTGAATTGAAATGATATTTTTCTTGTTATCATCCTTTTATAAAGCCTGTCAAGCTGCCCCTTCCCATCCTGTATCTGTTTTTAAATTCTCAAGTGCTTAGTAATTTCTAAAAGTTATGTATTCAGTGTTCTATTTATACTAGTATTGGTGTTCTTAATTTGTAGCATGGTAATGTCTTACGATATTGATACCTAAATAAAAGTTGACTTAAGTGACCAGTTTTTATTTGGATTCCTCCGGCCAGTGAAATGATCAACTGGGGCTTTGTAAGGATCTTGGCTTCATATGGTGGAGAAATGGGAGACTATCCCCTGGAGAAAAGGGGACTCTGTGTATTCCCTTCCAACAATAAACTAGTAGTAGGAATAGCAGGGCGATGGCCAGAGCCTGTAAATTACTAACGCAGAAAACCATATGGCACCCTTTTCATGGAACGACCAGGATAAGAAGGTTTATACTGAGGTATATTTGCATATTTAGAACTCTAAGGTAAACTCATCACTGAGCTTGGTGCCTGGCACAGGATGAGTATGTAAGTTTATAAGGATGAATGAACCAATATAACTTTATATAATTTTCTCAGTTAGTTTTATAAGACTGGATCTAAGGCTGGGCATGGTGGCTCACGCCTGTAATCCAAGCACTTTGAAGGCCAAGGCAGCCAGATCACCTGAGGTCGGTAGTTCAAGACCAGCCTGACCAACATGGTGAAACCTGTCTTAAAAAAAAAAAAAAAAAGACTGGATCTAAATATAGAGGGGTATAAATAAAAGAAAAAGAAGTTATTTTTTTAACTTGGGACACATTTTCCTGTCAGAAATATTTTATATTAAAGGTATTGCAGTGCCTGTATCATAGCCACCTTCCCTCTTAAACAGGTCCTCACTAAGGAGGAAACAGTCTCACCCTGTGATCATGGCGGAAATCAGCAGTTATAAACTGGTATGATTTTAAAAGATCATGTCCATAAACGAAGTGTAAACCTTTAAAGGAAAATGGTGTTAAATTTTTAAAAATTGAGAATTTTATAACAGGATATCAGTAGTGTTTGTCACCAGCAAAGAGTTCTAGAAGTACTACACAGAAGTAAAAATGCTACAATGATCAGAAAGAAGCACTTACAGGAAGAAAATATCTAAAATAGACAGCAATCGGACGTCTAGTTGCAAGCCCCAGCAACTGACATTGTTGAGATGCAAGTGTGGGTCATCATGAGTATCCCTTAAGCTTTCTTAATTGTCAGCATCATGGGCACCCAGGGATAAAAATCAGGCCGGGCGCGGTGGCTCACGCCTGTAATCCCAACACTTTGGGAGGCCGAGGCGGGTGGATCACGAGGTCAAGAGATCGAGACCATCCTGGTCAACACGGTGAAACCCCGTCTCTACTAAAACTACAAAAAAAAAATTAGCCGGGCATGGTGGCGCGTGCCTGTAATCCCAGCTACTCAGGAGGCTGAGGCAGGAGAATTGCCTGAACCCAGGAGGCGGAGGTTGCGGTGAGCCGAGATCGTGCCATTGCACTCCAGCCTGGGTAACGAGAAAAACCCCGTCCCAAAAAAAAAAAAAAAAAAAAAATCAGTCTCCTCTGCAGCTTGTGCATGAAAGGTGTTCTCCCTGATTTTTGAAGGCAGTTTGGTTAGGTGATCTTCATGTTTTAAAGAGAATAGATCACATCCTGAGGTAAGTTCTCAGTTATATCCTCTTGTTTCCTAGAATGTCTTTCAATATAGGAATATTGAGAATCTCAATTTCTTTTCAAGTACCTCCATAACACACTGATTTGTAGTTTTGTTCTAAACTCAACTTCACAGCCCCTTTCACCCCATCTTGGTACAGTGCCTGAAGTTCCCACCTTCAAAGATTTGTTACCTTTGTGTTATGTCACTGCATCTGCAAGAAACCCCCAGTGAAAAATATGACTGACACTGGGAGTTATGACATCATTAACTCATTCTTCATAGCCACAGCTAGCCTTAATTATCATAAATTAACAGATCAGCACTCTAAAAAGACTCAGGGAGAGTAGAAAGAGAGTTGCACATATTTGATTGAAGGCTGTAAATGGGAAGAAGTGAGGGAAATGGGAATGATATCTCCCTGAGGTTGTGTTGTGTTGTGTTTTTGAGACAGGATCTTGCTGTTATCCAGGCCGAAGTGCAGTGGCATGGCCATGGCTCACTGCAGCCTTGACCTGCCAGGCTCAACCAGTCCCCCACCTCAGCCTCTCCAGTAGTTGGGACTTCTGGCATTGCCACCACACCCCACTAATTTTTTTCATTTTTTGTAACTACAGGGTTCTTGCTATGTTGCCAGGGCTAGTCTTGAACTTTTGGACTCAAACAGTCCTCCTGCCTCAGCCTCCTAAAGTTCTGGGATTATAGGTGTGAGCCACCACACCCGGCCTGGGGTGGGATTTTAAGGGACTGCAGCCTTTGGGAGGTAGCTGGAGAGCAGTGGGCCCATGAGCACAGGGATAAAGGGATAAGTCAAGTTGAGGATAACTAACGGGGAAGGAGATAAATTTGTACTCTTTACTAGATCATGTAACCAATAATTCTATTGGTTACCTTTAGTAATTGTTCATATGATGACCCAGAGCTGCATTAAGATCTGTCATCATATTCAGTTAGATTTGGAATGGATTGTTTTCTTTGAAAATGTGGTGTTCCAGGTATAAGAGATAATTATCATTAGCTGTTACTAACAACAGGATGTGTAGTGTGGTTAGCTGGTGGTAAAAGTATAGTTTAAGCAAATATTTTAGCATATATTACCAATATCATGGTTCATCTAGGATTTGAAATTTGAGGGTTGGACACCAGCAGGGGGATATGAAAGACACATACAACAGGACCCTGTCCTCACACACACAGTGCATGAGGTATACACATCGCACAGCAGTTAGCACAGAGGTGGAGGTCAGCACCTCAGCTCAATTTAAGGATTAATTGTCCTGATAAGTGGTAGACAATGACTGTGTTGGTGGTACAGAAAGAAGAGAGCTCCCTGGGTTGGATTTGTCAACCAGGAAGCCTCTGTGGAAGTTTCATGGATGTTTTATTGAGGGAGACTTATTGGTAGTGTTGGGTAGGAAGAAAGAGAAAAGACTTAAAAGCATATTGAATCCTGGGTATGAATGCATCTTGACTTGGTAAGTATGATTATTAAAATTTTTCATTAAAGCCCCCATAAGTATTATACAACTGAATGGAATCTAACTTGACTTTGCACTATAAAAAAAGAAATTAGACATAGATGGAAGAGCTGAAGGACTAGTCATGGTCTTTTTTTGTATGTGAGGTCTCAATGTCTTGCTCTGTCACAGAGTGTGGAGTACAGTGTTGATTGCTGCAGCTTCAAGCTCCTGGGCTCAAATGATTCTCCAACCTCAGCCTCCCAAGTAGCTGGGACTACAGGCATGTGTCACCACACTTGGCTTTTTTTTTTTTTTTTTTTTTAAATTTCTGTGGAGACAAGGATCTCACTATGTTGCCCAGGCTGGTCTTGAACTTCCAGCCTAAAGCAGTCCTCCTGCCTTGGCCTCCCAAAGCACCGGGATTATAGTACGTGAACCACCAAGCCTGGCGGAGACCTTTTTTCCTTTGTGTGAGAGTGTGTGTGTGTGTGTGTGTGTGTGTGTGTATCATCTTCTTCAAGACAAGCTGTCACTGTGTTACCCAGGCTGGAGTACTGTGATGTGATCTCAGTTCACTGAAGCCTCAATCTCCCAGGCTCAAGCATTCTCTCACCTCAGTCTCCTGAGTAATTGGAACTATAGGAGTGTATCACTACACCTGCTAATTTTTAGATTTTTTGTAGAGATGGGGTTTTGCCGTGTTGCCCAGTCTGGTCTCAAACTTCGGAGCTCAAGCAATCCATCTACCTCGACCTCCCAAAGTACTAGGATTATAGGCTTGCGCCACAATGCTCTGCCATCAGCCTTTCTAAACCAGTTTTCTGGTCTAAAACCAAAAAGTTTAAATCTTGTCAGGATTTTATGTGGGTGTCAGTTATATTCGTCTGACTCTTTTCATTTCTTTGCTCTTCCTTCACTCCTCTGTCAGATTCCCCTGCCACCTTAGGTTTTCTAATCTTCCCATATTTAAATATAAAAATGCTTACCATCTTCCCCACTTTGTTTTTCCCTTAATCTTCTGAACTCTTCCAGACACCTGGGCCATCTCCTGTACCCTGCACAGAGTAGATGTTTTTTTTATTGGTGAGAACATTTTATAAATGAGTATACGATTGCTTTCTGGGATTTGAGATAATTTAAAGCATAATATACCTTGCTGTGCTAAGATTTAAAAATGTATGGCAAAGTTCATTTAAAGACAATCTTTTGTTGAGAAAACTGGCAAGGTGCTAGCACAGGGATACTATGTACTTCCTAATATGTTATTTCTACTCAAAGGACAAGTACTATTATTAAGCATAATATCCATGTGATGCTTCATTCACCTTTAGACTGAGTTTTATTTAATGACTGAGTTTTAGAGTAGCTTAGGTTTGAATTTTTTTTTTTCATGGTGTGGTTTTAATTTGAGAGTGGAGATGGGAAGAACATTTTGTGACTTTATGGAGCAGCACTGATTCCTAATTCCGTTTCAGTTTGCCTCTGTCCTCACTTTGGACTCTGCTAATTTTACCTAATCATTAACAGCTAAGAAATGCCCATTTGTTTATTGTTTGTTGCTAATTAAGCCTGATTTTATCTAGCAGTCTGCAGTAGCATACCCTCCTCCTCCCCAGCTGTAGAAGCTGCTGAGCTACAATGTTACTGTTGTTGAAGAATTTTAGTTACAAGAGTGTTTTTCCTAGTGGCTGATTACTAAATTTCTTTCTGGACTTCAGGAGGCTAATATGTTTTCAGTAACATTTGTGGTACTTTACTGAAAATGAGCATATTTCAAAAAATGGATACATCCGGTGGAATTACTTGACATGATCAAGTATTTGCTTATAGAAAACCAGAGTGCCCTTAAGAATGTGCTATTTGGAAGGAAAGCAAGGACTGCCTCTAATCTGTCCTGTAGTTGGAATTTAGTCTCATAATATAATAGCTATTTGTGTTTCTCAATTCTTAAAGCCTTTAAATTAGTTTTAATTAAATGTTCCTGTTAAAACATTTAGCACTAGTATAGGCTTCTGAGAAAAGCAATTCTTTTCCTGGTACCATTCATTGCATTTTTGTTGTTTTTAAAAATATATATATATATATTTGTTGTAGAAAATTCAAATATAGCAAGATATAAAGGAGAAAGCCAAAGTGCTCCCAGTGTCCAAAGACAGTCATCAGTAGTTAGTGAACATTTCAGTCCTCACATTTTACAAATACAGGATCACACCTACATGCTATTTCACAAAATATATTTTGTTCTCACCATTTTATTAGGGGGATATTTTCACATCAGTGAGAATATCATCCTTTTGAAGGGCTGTAGAGTATTCGTTCACAAAGATATACCATAATTTAATACCCATCTTCATCAAACACATTTGGTTGATTTACAGGTTTCTGTTTAAAATACTCTTGCAGTGAAACATCTTTATATCTGGCAGCTTTGCACACTGTCCAGTTTTTCCTTCAGGATAAATTCCTAGGAGAATACTGCTCTAACAAAGGATAAAAGTGGAAACTATTTAGACTTACAAAAACAGGAGATGAAAACCTGGCCCCTAACCCAGGTACTTGCTGGTTGGTTGGTTACAGGTCCCCCTGGTCTTCAGTGGTGCAGCCACCACAGAACCAGGAGCCATAGTGACAAGATGCCAGCGAGAGCCAGTGTAATGTAAAGATAGTGCTGCAGTGAAGAACTGGTACAAACCAGGAGCAGAGTGCAGCATCTTCAGTCTCTGACCTTTGCAAAGTCAAAAATGAAGGTGGCCCAACCAGATGATACATGTGAACTATCCACTCAATGAGAACATTCCCTCAGTATGCTGAGCCCTGGGCCAAATACTGTACAAACACATGGAGAAAACCTCTCTTTTCATAGCAGCTGTACTTTTAGTGGTTGAGCATTGTGTTTATAAGAGATAAGATAGGGAGATTGTGCAGGACCTTAGCAGCCATCCTGCTGTCCTCCTGATTTTATAGATGAGGCTGTTGAGATCCAACAATGGCAGTTCAAGTGCCCAGAATCACTTCACTAGAAACACAACAGTGACAAGAGAAACCCAAATCACTCTACTACCAGTCCTGTGTTCTTTCTAGTAGGCCATGTAAGACTTTTAGAGAAGCAGGGCAGCATAGGGGCTAAAGACCCAGCTTTGGAGTCAGATGGATTTAGATTTAGATCGTGGGTTCACCATTTTCTAACTATGTAACCTTTGATAAGTTACTTAATATCTCTCAGTTTTCTTATCTGTAAATGAGTATATTATCTTATAGAGTTATTAAAGAAATTAAATAAGATGATGTTTTAAAATATTTCAGCATAGTTCCTGGAAAGGTAAGTACTTAATTAACGAATAATAGTAACTATTTGGCTATGGATACATTCTAAATCATTTGGATTCTAAGATCACTGGATGATAGGACTGAAAGGGAAGAGACCTTTGGTCATCTATTTCAGTCATTTTGTTGTACAGATAAAGAAACTGAAGTCCCTTAGAAGTTAAGTGACCCTAACTGAGATCCATAGCTCCTCCATACAGAGCCTAGCTTTGTACCCAAGTTTCCCAGTTCCTTTGAACTACATTCTTTGTGTCCTTGTAAAATGAATGAAGCCAAAAGTGTTTCTATGTGTTTCTGATGAAACTACTTCTAGGAATGTTCTGGCATCTGGCATAAACCTGCTTTTTATGTAGATTGTCACCATAGGTGTATGACCTTTTTTAAAGCCCTTAGAAACTAAGATAAACCTGATAATGGCTTAAGAGAAAGTACTTGTAATTTGGTCATCCTAAACTTAGGTTGGATTAATTCCCTGTGGTTTCTGTAAGAAATCTTAAAGTTTTGATAATTTTGCTTTCTTTTTTCCGTAAGACTCTGTCTTCCTTGATTTTCTCTCAAAATGATCAAAAATAAAGTTCTCAAGGATTAAAAATGAAAAGTATTTCCTTTTGGATTGTGGTTGCCTTGATTTTTACTACAGCATTTCTATTATTTGAGAATCTCTATGTTTTCAGAATATATTATGTAAAATTAGCCCTTACATTGAAGGAAAATATCGCACTGATCTTTTGCCTTGAGGCACTTAGAGAAAATATTTACAACTTTTCACCCCAGGAAACTTTTACTCTTTTCTTTTTTTTTTTTTTCTTTGGGACGGAGTTTTGCTCTTGTTACCCAGGCTGGAGTGCAATGGCACGATCTCGGCTCACCGCAACCTCCGCCTCCTGGGTTCAGGCAATTCTCCTGCCTCAGCCTCCTGAGTGGCTGGGATTACAGGCACGCGCCACCATGCCCAGCTAATTTTTTTGTATTTTTAGTAGAGACGGGGTTTCACCGTGTTGACCAGGATGGTCTTGATCTCTTGACCTCGTGATCCACCCGCCTCGGCCTCCCAAAGTGCTGGGATTACAGGCTTGAGCCACCGCGCCCGGCCTTTTTTTTTTTTTTTTTTTGAGACAGAGTTTCACTCTTGTTGCTCAGACTGGAGGGCAGTGGCACAATCTCAGCTCACTGCAACCTCTGCCTCCCGATTCTCCTGCCTCAACCTCCCAAGTAGCTGAGATTACAAGCACTCGCCACCACACCCAGCAAATTTTTTTGTATTTTTAGTAGAGACAGGGATTGTTGGCCAGGCTGGTCTTCAACTCCTGGTGATCTGCCCACCTCAGCCTCCCAAAGTGCTGGGATTACAGGCGTGAGCCACTGCTCCCAGCCCAGAGCTTTTACTCTTGCAGGAGCAATGAGAACTATTACAGCTGGAAAATCATACAGGACAAGATATAATGGAGTGCTCAGTCATCAAGTCTGGACTTCGAGTGGTAAGGATTCAGAAGAAGGAAATCAGGAAAGTCTACAAAAAGGAAAGCAGTCTTGAGCTTGGAAAAAAGTATAGCATGGCCTATGACAGCAGAGGCAAGAAAGGCTGACCAGGACCAAGGAAGACAAGACTTTATACATGGATGCGTCTATATGTGTACATTTGTATAATGAGAGATACGTCAAAATTTAAGAAATCCTTCTACCTATGTCTTTTCCAGGCTTTCAGATTTTCCCATGTTCACATCACAGCACCTAAGCCTAAGAACTTTCATGGAATAGATACTCAGTAAAACTTAACTGAATTAAATCATATTTTTAGGGTAACAGTTCCTTAACCCTGCCCACACAAATACACCTTCCCAACTATGACTCTATGTTATTTGTCCATCTTCTTTCTAACACAAAAACTGTGTTCCTCTCAATTTCCCTCTAGCCTAGTAGTACAGGGAGCAATAAATAGAACTGCCTTCACCTGCAAGCCCAGGTTAGATCTAGTTTCATCACTAGGGTAATGCCCAACAGTCATACCCACTGAGCAGATGACTTTCCATCTATTCTTTTCCCCTCCCTCAACTACATACATTATCCAGGTACTGTAATCAGAAAAAAAAAAAGGAAGTTTCCCATATAGCTCTCCAGTAATAAATGTCAAATAAATTAGGGGTAAGTGTGAAAATATTTGAGATTCACTAAGTTAATGCAGTTAATGAAATCACATTTCTTTGCTACATAAACCTGATCAAATAGGAATTATGAGTAGATGTGAAGAACATTTAAGAGAATGATTTAGTTTATCTTTGAGGGATTATTTTCTGTACAATATGATTACTATTTTATCTCTTTGTTTCATTCTGTAGTATACAGTTTCTCCAAGAGAACAAGTAAAAATATTTTCCCCCAGTTTCTCAAGTGTTCTTTGAGTGGAATTGAAGTCTCAGGAGCATGTTATGTTTATCCCATTGTTTGGTGTGTCCACCTGTTGATCCTAACTTGAGAATAAAATCTTAAGCTATTAAGGCTCTGTTTACCAGGTCACCTAAAAAGCAGAATATATATCTTTGTCAGGCATCAGAGTGTTCTACATTAGGGGCTCTTCCTTTCCTAAGAGACTATTCCTGATGTTCTGTGTTACTTTGATCTAATTCAGTGAATGCCTGAAACACTGGATACGATCATAGGTTACCAAAGTTTTCTCAAAGGAAACTCAACGTTAATATTCACACGTAGTGCTTTGCTTGGTGAGATTGGGAATGGTATGAATTCCTATCTGAGCCTGATTATTTTCAGAAAATAGCAAGAACACTGTAGCTTCCTTTCTCAAAAAAGGGGAGGGTCTCTTGGATGCTATCAAACATAGTGAAGAAACAAGTGCTGTGAACAGCCCTTACCCTCAAGTACTGATAGGTGTATATTTCTTTTTATTTTATTTTATTTATTTTATTTTTTGAGACAGAGTTTCGCTCTGTCGCCAGGCGCCAGGCTGGAGTGCAGTGGTGCAATCTCGGCTCACTGCAACCTCTGCCTCCTGGGTTCAAGCGATTCTCCTGCCTCAGCCTCCCAAGTAGCTGTGATTACAGGCACCTGCCACAATGCCTGGCTAATTTTTGTATTTTTAGTAGAGGCAGGGGTTTCACCATGTTGGTCAGGCTGATCTCGAACTCCAGACTTTGTGATCGGCCCACCTTGGCCTCCCAAAGCGATAGGTGTATGTTTCTAATTGTTGGGGAGAAAAGTGAGTATCCAGAGTACTCAGAACAGGTTATTCAAGTATTTCCTCATAAACATTAACAGTGTTAAGAGTCCAGCTGACTACATTGGCTCAACTGAATATAGAAAATTAATAAAGTCCACAAAATACTTTCTGGCTTTAGGTTATCAGTAGGATAATGGCAATTTGAGCTTTATGTTATCCATTGGTTATTTATATCACACTGTATAATCTGGCAGGGATAGGATGGAGACCTTTACATTTGAAAAAGAGGCTTTTTAAAAATAATGAAACAACTTATTTTTTAATCTTCTTGCATTATCTCCAATAAAAGAAGGAATAGAAGACAGGGTGGTGGTGGTAATCAAATATATCTAAGTTTATTTTAGAGCTAGAAAGGACCCAAAGCACACATATGCCTGCCTTCTGCCCTCTGCCCCAGGTAATCAACATTCTGCAGAAATCACACAAGATTAAATTGGTAATACTCTCAAGCCAAACATTTGTATGTGTAGCCTAATAAAATTAGCATATTATTTTATATTTTTTTGACTATATCTTTGTATTGTCCTTTTCAATTATATTTTTTCCTTACTGAAATCTTCCTGTCCTTTTCTGTTACAGGATTACAGCTGGACAGACATCCGCTGCCCCTTTGAAAAACGAAGAGATGCAGCGTGTGTGTTTTGGGACAATGTAGTATACATTTTGGGAGGCTCTCAGCTTTTCCCGATAAAGCGAATGGACTGTTACAATGTGGTGAAGGATAGCTGGTACTCCAAACTGGGCCCTCCGACACCTCGAGACAGCCTTGCCGCCTGTGCCGCAGAAGGCAAAATTTATACATCTGGAGGTTCAGAAGTAGGTAAGGACTTCTTAAGTATTTTGGTTCGGGGTAAATGCTTTAAAGCCAACTGTCTTGGCTTTCACATTTAAATAAACAGCTGGTATTATCTGTGCAGATACTTTCTTGGTAATTTAAATACATGTTTGTCACATTTTAGAGCCCATCTCCCTAAAGGTTTATCTATCTCATTCCTTTATAAACCATTAAATTACAGAACTTTAGCTTCCTAGATTAATTACCCATTTTTTTTAATCATAATGAAGCATTAGTTGACACTATCTGAATTATAGTTCTAAATTAGTTATTTTGGATACATAATTGTTTTAAAGATTTCATAGTTAACTTACAGACTCTTTAAGAACTTATTACTATATTCAGGCTTTTAAAATTTGCATTATCTTTGCTTTTTATTAGAAAAAAGAATGATCTTTTTATTTAAGTTTTTAATCTAATGTCTGGTAGTGGTATTTATGCTTATTGAGCAGAATGGGATGTGGGTGTGGATATAAAAACCTTTCTTATTGAATAGTGCGTTGGAGTCCAGTAGTGACCTTTTTCTAAATGAATACTTTTTCTAAATGACTATTCTAGTGCAGACTAGACACATAATAGCTTTTGTGTGCTTTCATTTTCAAGTAATTTCTTTAGTTTAAATAATGGGCTAATAAAACTAGGAAGACCATGTAAACTGTTATACTTTTGGTCTGTGTGTTTATGTTTTTACCCCCCACTATGTATCAAAGAATACAAAAAAAAATTGTTATTTCCTGAATGGGACCATTTCCTCTCTTTAAAAGCGTTCTTCACAGACTGTTATGATGTAGCTTATTTCAAATACAATAAATCCTTAAGGTGATAGACAGTAACTGTTCTGTGGTACTGCAGATAACTCCATTCCTTCAGCCTCTGCTAAGTATGTTTTTTAATTAAATAGGCTTTTCCACTTTATGTAAACATTTGAAGTTTAGATAAATCTCATCATGCATTACGGGGCTTGAAGACATATATAAGACTTCTTATTTAATTTTTCTTTTGAAATCACATTTCTTTTTCTAAAGCGTAATTACCAACAAATAAGTCTTTCCAACTGATCCTTTTAAGGATATTTTCTAGGGTCTATACAAACAGGATTATTAGCATTTTCTTAAACTATTCCTACACTTCGTTGTTGTTGATTAAATATGAAAATGACCCTATGACCCTAAATTCTTCCTTGCTTAACTAATAAGCTCTGTGGTCAGTTCTCTCCAGAACGCCACACACACTAAAGTTAAGCATGATGGGGCTTTTTTCTTTTATAGGAAACTCAGCTCTGTATTTATTTGAGTGCTATGATACAAGAACTGAAAGCTGGCACACAAAGCCCAGCATGCTGACCCAGCGCTGCAGCCATGGGATGGTGGAAGCCAATGGCCTGATCTATGTTTGTGGTGGAAGTTTAGGAAACAATGTTTCTGGGAGAGTGCTTAATTCCTGTGAAGTTTATGATCCTGCCACAGAAACGTACGTATCAATTTAAAACTTACTTTACAGTTAATTATATTCTATAAGCTCTGTAGGAAATGTCAAAAGGCCAGAGGAACCCAATAGAAGAATTTCGTCCTTGAGCGAAGAATGTATATAAACTTTTGAGTGTGCTAGGGACAGTTGCATGTTTATGACCTGGACCCTTCCCTTACACCAGAAATGGCTTGAAAACCTTTTTCTTTCTGGTTCTGCTTGTGCAATAAATGCCTACAAATGAGACACATCTGAATGACTCATCAGCTCATAAAATGTTTTTGTTTGAGCAGTCAGGAAATGTAGGGGAGGAGGGGGAAAAATTTATGATCAGTAAAACATTTGTCCTGAAGTGGAAATATTAGATATTGGCCTATGGCATTAATAAAGCATGCCTCCCTAGTTCTTTTTGGGTGTAAACTTCCTAAGTATGTTTGGATTCATGCTTATTAAATAAAATTCTTCTTAAATCAACTCCTTTTAAAAAACCAAAGTGTGTCAAAAAGGCAAAATGCTAAAGAAATAACTGGTTAGTCAGTTTTTCTTAGTTTGTTGTTAGTAATGGAACACATTCAATATAGCCAAAGGAAATGTGCCAATCATTGAATAATGGAGAGGAGACAAAGGCAGGGGTTGTGAGTATAGTGATTAAAGCTGATGAGGACATAAAACAAATGATACCCTAGTTGTACCTTTGTGGAAACATCCAAAGAGCTTTGATAAGAAACGTCACTTGGTCATATGGCTAGATTGCCCATTGTTCTTCCCTTACTAGAACAAGTCATTGGGTAAATATGTTCAACCAAAATGTTATGCCAGAGTTGCATCAAAACTCTTGTGCTTTAAGTTTTATGTTTAGGAAATACTGCCAAACTATAAAACATGGAAGTCTTTAACTCCAGCTACTGCTTTTCTAAAAATTAAGAAATGAGAGGCCTGGCATGATGGCTCATGCTTGTAATCCCAGCACTTTGGGAGGCTTAGGCCGGCAGATCACTTGAGGACAGGAGTTCAAGGTCAGCCTGGCCAACATGGTAAAAATCCCATCTCTACTAAAAATACAAAAACTAGCCGAGTGTTGTAGTGCATGCCTGTAATCCGCTACTGGGGAGGCTGAAGCAAGAAAATTGCTTGAACCCGGAAGGCAGAGATTGCAGTGAGCCAAGACCATGCCACTGCACTCCAGCCTGGGTGACAGAGTGAGAGTCTGTCTCAAAAATAAAATAAGAAATAAGAGCTTAATTATAAAATATGACTAATGTGCATTTATCTATTTATGATTCCCACCTATTTTTAAAAGATTTAAGAAAGCATAATCAATAACATTTCCAATTCAAATGATAGAAGAGCAAGTTGTCTTGAAATTTATCTTTTGCTAAAGATGTTTACCAACTTTGCTCCCTTTTATGTGAACCTCTACCTACTTCCCATAAACCCTATGCTCAAAAAGTGTTAGAGCATACTAGTTGCAAAACTGATTCATTCTGCTAATTATTTTTTATTTCTAAAAAATCTCTTAAAAAGTAGAAGCCATAACCATATAAACTCCAGGTTTCTAAATTTTTACAACTTTATTCAGGCACTATCAATGTAAATTAATAACTTATTTTTACTTACTTTTGTTTCAAGTAACAACATAAAGGAATTCTGCAGCTTCTGTATTTTTTAAAACTAGGTGAATATTCAGTTTCAGGAATATTTTAAAACTTACAAGACCGGCCGGGTGCGGTGGCTCACGCCTGCAGTCTCAGCACTTTGGGAGGCCGAGGCGGGCACATCACAAGGTCAGGAGATTGAGACCATCCTAGCCAACATGGTGAAACCACTTCTTTACTAATATACCAAAAAATTACCCGGGCGTGATGGTGTGCACCTGTGGTCCCAGCTACTCAGGAGGCTGAGACATGGGAATCACTTGAACCTGGGAGGTTGAGGATACAGTGAGCCAAGCTCATGCCGCTGCACTACAGCCTAGGCAACAGAGCAAGACTCTGTCTTAAAAAAGAAAAAAGAAACTTACAAGACCTAGCATCTCCTTCATTTTGTACATATTGAATTTAAACGTTAAATTTGAATTCTCTACTCCCTTCAATTCCTTTAAATTTTCACAAATGAAAAAGTAATGTGAATATAATTATCCTACTCTCAAAAAAATGTTATATTATTTCCTTTTAAAAATATTATCAAGTCCATGTGTGGTGGCTCACGCCCGTAATCCCAGCACTTTGGGAGGCTGAGGCTGGTGGATCATCTGAGGTCAGGAGTTCAAGACCAGCCTGACCAACATGATGAAACTGCATCTATACTAAAAATACAAAATTAGCTGGGCCTGGTGGCACATGCCTGTAATCTCAGCTACTTGGTTGGGAGGCTGAGGCAGGAGAATCATTTGAACTTGAGAGGTAGAGGTTGCAGTGAGCCGAGATCATGCCATTGCACTCCAGCCTAGGCAAAAAAAGTGAACAAAACTCTGTCTCAAAAAAAAAAAAAAAAAAGTTATCTAGCCAACCAAGTTATTTTTTATAAGAATTTCTCCCCAATTTTGACATTTTATGTGTTTTTTGTTTGGTTTTTTTTTTTTTTTTTTTTGCAATGGCGTGATGTCAGCTTACCGCAACCTCTGCTTCCCGAGTTCAAGTGATTCTCCTGCCTCAGCCTCCCGAGTAACTTGGATTACAGGCATGCATCACCACACCCAGCTAACTTTGTATTTTTAGTAGAGACGGGGTTTCTCCATGTTGGTCAGGCTGGTCTTGAACTCCCGACCTCAGGTGATCTGCCCGCCTTGGCCTCCCAAAATGCTGGGATTACAGGTGTGAGCCACTGTGCCTGGACATGTTAAGTGTTTTATAATTAGAATGTGTTTAATTGGAATCCGAAAATTAAGCGTGTGGACTACAGAAACACAAATAACACGTTCTCACTCATGTGGGAGCTAAAAACGTTGATCTCATGGAGGTAAACAGTAGAATGATGATTACCAGAGATTGGTTAACAAGTACAGAAATACAACTGGATAGTATAAGTTCTAATATTCAGTAGTAGAGTAGGGAGACTACAGTTAACAATAATTTATTGTATATTTCAAAATACCTAGAGAAGAATTGGAATGTTCCCAATACAAAGAAAATATATTCCACAGTAGCCACGTGGGAAGCTTGAGTTCCTTCCCTAGCCCAAAAAAAAGCAAGGAAAGATAAATGTTTGAGGTGATGGATTTCCCAGTGACTCTGATTTGATCATTACACGTTGTTATACATGTGTCAAAATATCATAGGTACCATAAAAATATGTACAAGTATTACGTATCACATTTTAAAATCAATTTTTAAAAAGATGGAGAGGAGCAGAAGCTCATAATAAAAAAGTAACAATCTGAAGAAAGAAAGAAATTATGCCTGTGGAAACAATGTGACACATTTTGAGCAGTCAGAATTTTAAGAAACACTTCTAAACATTAAACTTCAGATTGCAGATAGCAGGGACCTAATATGTACTCTGCATGTGAATTATAGGAGGAAGGGGGATTTGTGAAACTTGTTTTCTAAACCTTTGGGAGATTTAGATATACATAAAAACATGCTCTCTTTTTATGTCATTAACATAGTATTTGGAGAAGAAAGTAGTATGTAAATGGAATTTTTCCAAGTCAAATGCTATATTTAACGCATGATGATAGCTCCGTCTATAAATCTCACTATGTGCAGGGCAGTGAAGACCTAGTTTTTACTGCTCTCCCACTTCCAAGCTGTATGCCGGTCATTTCACCTGGATGAGCATGTGTGTTTTTCCTAAAAACAGCAGCCATGCTGTCCACCACAACTTAACACAGTGCTTTGAAAATGAGAGTGGTAATTGTCAAACCATTTTTAAAACAATACATAAATATAAGACAAAAGAATTGTTAATATTTCAGTTAATCATTGTGCCCTAATTAGGTTTTATAAAGTTAAATTCGCCAAGTTGTTTTAAAGAAGAAATATAAATAATAATTACAGAGAGTTACTCTTATGCCAAGTTTCCCTTTTGTTGTTGTTGTTACTGTTGTTTGGAGTCTTTTGGTTTAAATTAGCTGCTAAAAGCACAAGACTGTGTGCCAATACCAGTTTCACAATCACAAATGTCAGACTTGGGAGTATATGCAGAAGAAGGTATTGCATCTCAGAAAAAAATAACTAAACCCTATTGTCTGTGTATATGTGTATAATGCTGCTATCTGTGAATTAATATCCTTTAACATGTGCGTCCACATTTATATTCTCAGTTTCATTATTTGTAATAGTGGTTGTGAACACAGCAATGTGAGTTATTAAGCTTGACAGAATGATAGTACTTTTTTGTTACCAGAGCAGAGTAAAGCTCTTAGTGTAAGTTTAAAGATGGACATATGAATAGAAACAGATACTATTAATTTCCTGATTACCTGAGGTCCATTATAAGTTTATGTTTTACTTATATATAAATAATTAAAGCTATATGTGATAGAACTAGTTCATTTTTCCTGCCAGCAGAGTTGTGAAGAAAGAAAAAAGAATTGCTTCTTTATCTTCTAGTATCTTCCTCTTGTTTTTTGTTCCCATATTGCAAGTTTTTATGAACCTCAGGAAAAGGATATCCTTTAAAAATATGTTTTTTAATAGTCAGATATCCTCATTTTCTTATATCCTATCAGAATTGAAAGGAGTAAAATCCATGTTTACTAATGCATTGATAAATTACTTGTAATCATTGATAAACTTTTGTTTTCTACCCTGCTAGACATTTTATGTCTATATATACCCATATGTGAGTAGTAAATGAGCACTTAATTAGAATAATGGACGTTTCTTATTAGTATGAGTTATTTTGCTTCCTATAAACCAGCACACTAAAAACTGTAATTTTTTTCAGATGGACTGAGCTATGTCCAATGATTGAAGCCAGGAAGAATCATGGGCTGGTGTTTGTAAAAGACAAGATATTTGCTGTAGGTGGTCAGAATGGTTTAGGTATGTGATGTTAATTCACTGTTTCACTTCCCTGATCAGTTTGCTGATACTTCCTTAAATTATTGAAGCATTGTTTTAAAATCTAGATACAAGCATTTACCATGTGTATTATTATATCTATTTTTATCGTTTTCTGGTAACTAACATCTTTGGTAAACCATCGCAGAATGTTAAACATTCTTGTTTATGAAATGTTGCAGTGGTCACCAGTCATTATGACAATTTTAGATGGCTCCTATACATTTCCACATACTTCCTGGGGAATGATGTAGAATCAGCTTAAGAACTATTGAGCAGTGGAAATATTCAAACTTGGCTGAGCGCGGTGGCTCACGCCTGTAATCCCAGCACTTTGGGAGGCCAAGACAGGTGGATCACGAGGTCAAGAGATCGAGATCATCCTGGCCAACATGGTGAAACCCCGTCTCTACTAAAAATGCAAAAATTAGCTGGGCGTGGTGGCACGCGCCAGCTACTCGGGAGGTTGAGGCAGGAGAATTGCTTGAAACCGGGAGGCGGAGGTTGCAGTGAGCCGAGATTCCGCCACTGCGCTCGGGCCTGGCGATGGAGCGAGACTCTGTCTCAATAAAAAAAAAAAAAGAAATATTCAAACTTTTAAAAACCTTTAAAAAACTTTTTAAATACAAGTTGTAAGACTTGTATCCAGGTCCTAAACTGTAACATTTTCTAAATATTTTTAAACATTGCATGAAATTATCAGTATAATAATTTTTAAATGACTAAATTTGGCATTTTGTTTTCATAAATAATGATGTACTAAAGAATCTTAAATAATTGTCTTAAGTGAAAGGGAGTCTGAACTGAATGTAGAAATAAGCTTTATTTTAGTCAGTACATTTAAGCATTACTTAAATGTAGCAAATAATTTCTTTTCCTTCTTCTGTCCCTGTCCATTGCTATTTTCCATAAGCTGCTAATAGGAGAAAAAAGAAGGACATTTGAATAATTATAAACAAAGTTAATCAGAAGGGAAATCACTGATCAGTTTATTTCGCATTTTTCCAGGGTAGATAGAACATTTTAAATTTTATAGAAAAGAATCAATATTTTAAAATATTAAATTTCTATTGTGTTAAAATAAGAGTAAGAATTTAGGTGGTGGCTATGTGGACATTCATTGTAAAATTACAATTTTTCTGTGTGTTTGAAATTTTTCATGATAAAATATTGGAAAAATACAAAAAGTTACTACTTTAAGAAATCTTAGAATTGTTCATATCATTTTCCATGTTGTTCATTTTGTTTTATTCTTTTGAAGGTGGTCTGGACAATGTGGAATATTACGATATTAAGTTGAATGAATGGAAGATGGTCTCACCGATGCCATGGAAGGGTGTAACAGTGAAGTGTGCAGCAGTTGGCTCTATAGTTTATGTCTTGGCTGGTTTTCAGGGTGTTGGTCGATTAGGACACATTCTGGAATATAATACTGAAACAGACAAATGGATTGCCAACTCCAAAGTTCGTGCTTTTCCAGTCACAAGTTGTTTAATTTGTGTTGTTGATACTTGTGGAGCAAATGAAGAGACTCTTGAAACATGAAAAATGAGTGAACTTCAGACTCATCAGAGACTCAGAAATACAGCCACCAGTGCTTTGTTCCAAGGGTTTGGTGACAAAGTTTTGGTTTGGTGTTTTGGTAAAGAAAGTTTCAAGTGAAATGAGGTCCCTATAAAATAGATGTTTCTTTTATATGGATTTCCTTACTTAATTCAAACATCATATTTTAGCTGGTCACAAAACCAAGAACATATTTAGCAAGAAAAGTTAAAAATTATAAGCATTTGTTGAAAATATGAATTTCTTGAATGAATTTCACATTTATAACTATGATTTTGGCAGAATGAGAGATTGGCTCATCAGTGGAGCAGCAGCGTCTTAGCTCTAGATTCTATTTTCATGCATCACAGAAGTGCTATGTGGTTAGATCTGTTTGTACTCAGTCAAGAACTAAGAAATAGTATGAATTGTAAGTCAAGATGGGCAACTCAGATGGAGCAGCTTAGTCCCACATAGTTTGCTTGTCTTTATTTTATTTAACGCCAAATGTATTCCATTTTAAAAGTAAGCCACAGTGAATCAAGGCATATACACACTTACTCACAAAACTTCCTAAACAGATTTGGAATGTGTTCAACTTCTCATGAAATGTATTCAATCCACTTTGATACATTCCATCTTTTTAACATAAAATGTAAAGCTTAGCACCCATCATTAATTTACGTCACTGCTTTATCCAGTGGTTAAAAAAAGGATTCTGCCTCTTTAGTCCTCACTGTTAAATAAAATCCAATCATAATAAGTGATTAACTAGCAAAAGGTAAAGCTATTTATAGCAAATTTCTAGATCATTAGAGAAGCACTGGTAGTTGAACCACAATATCAGTATTGACTTTTAACTTCTTTAAAGAGATCATGAATTCTTTTCCCTTAGCCAGAACATGAGATACTTAACCTAGTTGTCTTTAAAAGTTTTGTAATCATGAGTTAAATATGTTATCTCCTAGTCATTGCTTTTATGTGATCAATAAATCTTTTGCAAACCCAACTACTTATTTCTTCCATAGTAATACTTTGCCTTTTTCACTGCGTATGGAATGAGCCATGTAAAGCTGTCACCATAAATGTTTTTATCTGATAATATTAAATATTTTTTAACTTAAAGTAATTTTATTCGTTCTTCAAGTATGTTAGGTAATGGTTGTTTTTAGAATTTGTGAAGCAGTGTCTCTTAATTTTCAGTTTTCTTTATATAGAGGTTATAATAGTCTTAAACCCTAAAAATGTTTAAATCAAAAACAAATTAGGAAAAACATAATGGTAGGTATATTTCTATTTGTGTAGGGTTTTTAAATGAACATAACAGCTTTATTGAGATATAATTCACATACCATACAATTCACCATTTAAAGTATACTATTCAGGCCAGGCATGGTGTCTCACACCTATAATCCCAGCACTTTGGGAGGCTGAGGCACATAGATCATGAGGTCTGGAGTTCAAGACCAGCCTGGCCAACATGATGAGACCCCATCTCTAATAAAAATACAAAACTTAGCCAGGCCTGGTAATACGTGCTTGTGATCTCAGCTACTCAGGAGGCTGAGGCAGAAGAATCACTTGAACCCGACAGGCAGAGGTTGTGGGGAGTCAAGATCAAGTTACTACACCCCAGCCTGGGCGACAGAGCAAGACTCTGTCTCAAAAAAAAAAAAAAAAAAGTGCACTATTCAGTGGTTTTTGGTATATCCACAGAGTTGTGCAAGTATCACCACAATTTTAGAACATTTTCATCACCCCAAAAAGAGACCTTGCACTGATTAGCAGTGGCTCCCTATTCCCCCCCGACCCCTGTTTTAGTTTCCTAGGGCTACCATAACAAATTGCTGCAAACTTGGGGTGGCTTTAAATAACAAATTTATTTTCTCACAATTCAGGAGGCCAGCAGTCCTAAATCAAGGTAACGGCAGGGTCAGTTCCTTCTGGAGGCTCTGCAGCAGAAACTGCCCGTGCCTTTCCCCTTCTGGTGGTTGCCAGCAATCTTCAGCATTCCTTGACCTGTAGCTGCAGCACTTCAATCTCTGTCTCTGTCTTCCCATGGGCTTTTTTCCTGTGTCTCTGTCTTCACATGGTATTCTTATAAGGATAACATAAGAGCCGGACATAGTGGCTCAGGCCAGTAATTTCAACACTTTGGAAGGTGGAAGCAGGAAGGTCACTTGAGTTCAAGACCCTGTCTCTACAAAAAAGTAAAATTAAAAAGTTAGCAAGTATGGTGGTATATGCCTGCAGTCATAGCTATTCAGGAGGCTGAGGTGGGAAGATCACTTGAGCCCAGGAGTTCAAGTGAGCTATGATTGCACCACTGCACTCCAGCCTGGGCAACAGTGTGAGACCCTGTCTCAAAAAAAGAAAAAGCCTGGGTGCTGTGGCTCACACCTGTATTCCCAGCACTTTGGGAGGTGGGTGGATCACCTAAGGTCAGGAGTTTGAGACCAGGCTGGGCAACATGGCAAAACCCCGTCTCTACTAAAACACAAAAATTAGACGGGTGTGGTGGTGCACACCTGTAGTCCCAGCTACTTGGGAGGCTGACGCAGGAGAATCGCTTGAACCCAGGAGGCAGAGGTTGCAGTGAGCTGAGATTGTACCTCTGCACTCCAGCCTGAATAACAGAGCAAGACTCCTCAAAAAGAAAGAAAAAAAAAAGGACAACATAGGGCACCCAATCCAGTATGACTTTAACTAGTTACATCCATAAAGACCCTATTTTCAAATGAAATCACATTCTGAGCTCTGAATAGACATGAATTTGGGGAGACACTGTTCAACACAGGAAACCTCCCAAACACCATAGCCCTAGGCAACCACTAATCTACTTTCTGTCTCTAGATTTGATTATTCTGAACATTTTTAGTAGGGTTTTCAGTTTTGCACTCTGTTGAAAAATGTGGCTAGTTTGAGAGTGAAGTATCCATTTATTATATTACAACATAGCTATATATGACAGTCTCCTATATAGAATATATAGCACCTGTTGAGATATTTTAAATACACTAGCATTTCTTTTTAGGCTGTGTCAACTGACTAGAACACACTATAGTAAATATATGGCCAGCTTTGATGTGAATTATAATGAAGTGTGTTTTTTTCCTTAGTAATCTGTATTATAATTCCTAATTAGTGTTTTTTTCTGCCTTGGAAATTTCTACAGAATTGTCAATATCAGGATAGTAGGTAAAAGTGCACCCACTATACTGACAAGGACATTTTCTATTTTGTTCCCCAAAACTTCCTGTCCTGCAAAGTGCTCTGCTTTCTTTTTAGTAAACGTTTGAGAAGTTAATGTTATATCCTTTGCAGTGATACTATTTTGATGACAAAGTAATTCAGTTTATGCTTTCAAAAATCACAATTTGGACATAAAAGTTTAGCATCTTAAAAAAAAATTGTTGCTATTTAAAAAAAAATACCTTTGTGACTTTGTGGCCTAGTTCGCAAAAACTTGACATATTGTCCCATGAAAATTTTGATTCATTAATTATTTTGACATGACAACATTACTAACAAAATCAGTCATTTAATAGTTATTCCACCAAGCGGTCTATATTCCTTTTGCCATGTATACTGTTAACAGCAAAAATTTTGGATTGGCTACATATGCCAGGGTAAAGGAGGTATTTAGAGGAAATTTTGCTTTCTATGATTAATACTATTAAATATACTAAAGATTTGAGAAAATCCAATTTACTTCCACATGGCACCAAACCACCTGTCACTGAGAGTCATTATTTGGATTCTAAGTCCAAATAATTTGTCCTTTTAATGAAAGGACATTTTACAGGTGGCATCATTCAGCATTTGATAAATCCTTCCTTCAGACATCCTCCTCCCTCTTTACAGTTGCCTCAGAAGACTTTAAAAAGCTTGAATCCACTTTTATCTTCCTAACCTTCCTCCCTCCCAAGATGATTCACACTACTTTGGAAAAAATAAAAATTAAAAAAAAAGTCTGTTCTGGGAAATTGTTTGAAATGTTACCCTTACTAACTAGAAATCTTTTTACTCTCCAGAGCTTTACGCCCTCATAAAAGATTTAAAATGGGCTTCAAGATCTAGTTTGGGTCTTAAAGAAATTCCCTCAGACTTTATCTTCTAACCCTCTTTAATTTGTTCCCATTATCTATATTTTCCAAGAGTACTTTATTTCTATAATTGTTCTTATATATAGTATGCCGTTCTTGTTTCATGTTATCCTTTCTGACAATACTTTAGTTTCTTTAACTTTTAAAAATATTTTTGGTGTTTTTGTTTCCTCTAACTTCCTTTTCTGTTTCCTTGCTTTGCTCTTTGTTGGCATCTGCATTCAAATATCTAGACCCTGACTGTGAATTTGTATTAAAAATGAGACATTTGAAAATTGATAATTCAGGGTTACAAGGGTGAGCTTAATCAGTGAACTTCATTATATAATGATGAGATGACTAACTATTTGTTGGTGGTCCATAAGAGATCCATAGGTATTTTTCTGGGATGTTTGACTCACTATTCAATAAACATAGGCCCTCTCTCTACCTGATGTCCTGGAATCTGAAGTCTCTCTTGTTCCCTTTTATTGGGGAGGAATCCTATCTCCTATCAGGTTGAGTCACTTGTTTCTTCCAATTGGAAGAGAAGGCAGCAGTATTTTAACTCTGCCATTTGAAGAAATCAGAAGTTTCCTTCCTGTAACCCCACTCTCTTAATTTCCACCTACACCATCACCAACCAATCACTACCAAGTTCTGCAAGCCCTAGGGTTTCATTGTCACACACATTCTACCTAGACAGCCTCAACCAGCATTCTGGCCTTGCCCCTCTCTACATTCACCCAGTACTGGGCTTACCCTCACTTAAGTTTCAGCCACCATTGGTATTATTTTAGGTCTTTGATCCCAGCAAAGTCCTTACACATGCTGACATTTGCAAGAAGAAAAGTCAGTGGCTACAAAGCAATACTGGTTCATACAAGAAGATAATAAATATATTAAGGTTAATGAAAGCCAAGTTTCTAGTTATCAAGGGAGTTAGAAATATAGGGGGAAAGTAAAAATGAATCATGATTTTGGATTGAAATTGGAGATCAGTGCAAACTCTTTTTTTTTTTTCATAGCCTTAGACATAGAAGGCATAATTTTCAATGTATAGAATATAGAAATATGTTTGGTGTAAATTTTTTTTTTTTGAGACAGAGTTTCACTCTTGTTACCCAGGCTGGAGTGCAATGGCACCATCTCGGCTCACCGCAACCTCCGCCTCCTGGGTTCAGGCAATTCTCCTGCCTCAACCTCCTGAGTAGCTGGGATTACAGGCATGCGCCACCATGCCCAGCTAATGTTTTGTATTTTTAGTAGAGACGGGGTTTCACCATGTTGACCAGGATGGTCTCGATCTCTTGACCTTGTGATCCACCCGCCTCAGCCTCCCAAAGTGCTGGGATTACAGGCTTGAGCCACCGCGCCTGGCCAATTTTTTTTTATATGTATGTATTTCCTAGCAATGCTTATGAGAGCAAAGACATCCCAGTAGCAATCAGCACACTTAAAGTTCAGATCTTGATTTCTAAGTAGCACCAAAAAGATCCCTGGAGGAATACTGATTCCAGAACTGGAGCAGAGAATGTAAAAATAAGCCTGGAACATCTCTAGACCAGAAACTAAAAAAGCGCTCAAGTAATCATGAGGATTTCTTTTTCTTTTTCTTTTTCTTTTTTTTTTTTTGGTCCTTTTTCAAATGTGCAAAGGAGCTTAAAGGGGTTCCCACTGGCCAAACTGGAGATGACTTGAGCATCAAAATAAATGATAGTAATGGATTATAACTCACTGAATAGCACTGGAAGTCATGAGTCCATACTGATATGAATAAGTGAATGAGCTAAAAAATTTGGATGAACAATCAGATTTTTATATACTTACAGAGTACCTCCCCACAAAATTCTTATTAATAAAAAGGAAAATAATAACTTTATGGTAGAACAGCTTGGCAGACACCACCATAAGCAAGTGATCGATTGAGCATTACAGGTAACAGAACAAATTGAAATTGTGCACAACCTATAATGAATGTGAAAACCACAGCATCATTTCTGTGATAATCCTGCCAAAGATGCATAACTTGAATCTAATCAAGAGAAAACATCAAACAGACATGCACTAAGGAACTTCTGCAGTATAACCAGCCTGTAATCTTTAATAGTGTCAAGGTCATGAAAAGTAAAGACAGTCTTCCAAACTGAAGGAGAAACAAAAAATATGGCTAAGCAACAATGATTCTGAACTGGACCCTTTCCCTAAAAATGACAATATTGGGACATCTGGCAAAACATGAATGGAGTCTAAGGATTAGATAGTAGTAGTGCATCAGTGTCAATGTCCTAATTGTGTTGTGGCTATGTAGAATGCCCTGGTTTGTAGAAAATATACAATAAATATTTGGGTGATGGGGCATTAGGTCTGCAATATAGTTTCAAATGGTTCAGAAAAAAAAAAGTTACTTGTACTAAAAAGGAAATCTTCTCTGACCACAGGACAGAGGACAAAAAAGATTTTTAAAAGTTATTTGTACTGCTATTTGTAACTTTTCCATATATTTGTTTCAAAATAAATGAATTGCATTGATTAAAGAAAATAAAAAACTAGTTTGGACTAGTTCCCATTCCTGTAGATTCTAGTGTCTTCAAAATCCAAACAAATTACATGAGCAAGAATGATGACTCATTTCTAGCCCAATAATCCTAAAACCACCAACACAAATCTGTAATCCAACAAAGTCAGATTTACTGACTTATTGCAGTCAATGAGACTGCACACCAGAGGAGCTGTGGGGTGTCTCACTGTACAAAATAAAAGGTCGTTATTGTAAGGTTTTTTTTGGGGGGGAGGGGGGAGGGTGAAGTTTAAATGAAATCTCAAAGCATAACTGTGTGTAAAAGCATTAACATCAGGTCCGGACCGAGAATTGAATGTAGGGCATGTTTCCTTGGAAATTGCAAGGTTAAGAAAATAATGTTTTCAGAAACCGTTTATCTGAAGCTCTACACCTGGGTAGAAACTGAGGCTGCTTCTCTGCGTCAAAGAGACTTAAAGCCTCCAGGTAAGTATGGGACGTTTCACTTGTTCTGATACAATTTCAAATAGCAACGTTTATGTGGAGTTTAAAGAACAAGGTTTCTCAGTGAGTAGTAAGAATATAGTACCGTACGTACTCAAAGAGGTAATAGTTTTCCGTTGCAGTATGTTCTAAAAGAAACATTGTTTCCGTTAATGTCACATCTAGCTTTATTTGACTGTTATCCATCCAGATGAAAGGCTAGGCAGATTGTTACTTTCTCAACCTGAGCTAATTTTTACTCTCAGCAAGAACGACTCGGTCTATCAAATCACAGCTAATTCTCTCAGGGACTTGCTGAAATTCTGCGTTTGCCTGCTCCGCCTTCCTCTCATTTTGGACCTCAAACCTTCCTGTAGTCCGAGGCCCTGCACTGGGATCAAAGGCGCCTCCCGTTCTTCACCCTAACCATTCAAGCATCCCGCCTTTCCAGGACACCCTCAAAGCGACAGAACGGTCGCTCTTCTCAAGTCCTATTGGCTCAAGTTCACGCCTCTCCTGGCACTGGGTGAGACAGGAAGAAAAAGGCCTTCCCCAGGCGCAAGAAGATGACGTCACAGTAGCCCGGCCAGTACCGCGGCCGCCTGGGGCTCTCTGCCTACTGACTGGCGTCTACCGGTGCCGATCGAAGACTCCTCAGTCAGCGACGCCTTCGCAATGGCCATTTGTCAATTCTTCCTTCAAGGCCGGTGCCGCTTTGGAGATCGGTGCTGGAACGAACATCCAGGTGCCAGGGGTGCAGGAGGAGGACGGCAACAACCGCAGCAGCAGCTTTCAGGTGACTCTCCTCGGACTCCTCCGCGGTAGCCGAGCCGGGATGGGCCCGCTGGCGGGGACCGGGCGACGCGTGTGTCCGGGTACTGGTGACCCCAACGTGCCCGCGTCGCAGCCTTGCCGGCCCCACTAAGCGGGCCCTGCACGATGTTTGTAAACCGAGAGTTTTATCTGCTTATTATTTATGTGATCGGTTTTTATTGAGCTTCTGAGAACTGGGGTTTGGGCCTGGACGCTTGTGTACGAAACTGAGTTTTTAAATCGGAAGTACCTATCGAAATTGCTTTGTAGGTGAATGACCGTAATTTAATATAATTTTTACTAAATTGTTTTTTCGATGGTGAGGCTAGCAGCTTGGGTCAGAATCAGGACTTCTCATTTTGGAGAAATTGCGGCCTTCTTTGAAGATCTAATAAAACCTATAGAGCCATACCGCAGAAAAACGCACCTGCTCATAAATTTGGGGTGAAATTGGGAAGGTGGGACCCCCAGTTAAGAACTCTCCTGGTTATGTAGAAAGGGGAGGTGGAGGGCCACGTGGATCTACTCCCTAGGCCTAGATCATTGTCAGAACTTTTTATCTTAAAGGAGAGTTAAGACATGAAACCTTAGGAGAACACAAGATTTTAAAGACCGGGTTAATAATTAGGTGCTGTCTCCCTTCCCCTCCTTTAGGGCTATTCATCTGACCTTTATTTTTTTATTTTATTTTGAGACGGAGTTTCGGAGTTTCGCTCTGGCTCCTATGCTGGAGTGCAGTGGTGTGATTTCAACTTACTGCAACCTTTGCCTCCCTAGCTGAAGCGATTCTCCTGCCTCAGCCTCCCAAGTAGCTGAGATTACAGGTGCCCGCCAACATGCCCTTTAGAATAAGATACCATTAACTCCTACTTGAGGGATCTAGTGTAGCAATCTCCACTCTTTTCTTTATCGATTTATTAAGGTAATTAGAGTTGCAGGATGAACTTTCACATCTGGGCATATATGTCATTCCAGCTTTTAATATATTTCATGCTGTATCACCTAATTCAGTCAGAAACAAGATGAGTTACCTTAATCTTAACCCCAACTAGGAAGTGATAAGTAAATGAGATTACTAAAGTGGCTATTTTTAGCTCATTTTTATATTTATGAAATATTGGAAAGCTACTCATAGAGGAACTACATCCATTTTTTCACGTGTAAATATCTGGTATAATCTCCCTGTGAAAATAGGTGTGTAGGTGTTTGCCCAGAGAAAAGACTGAATCAAATAGACCTAGACATCTATCCAAAAACAGGGGGTAGAATCTAATCTTTTATATTCAAAAAGCTTTCATTCAATGTCTATTTTTCAGCCTTTACTACAATATAAGGCCTGGTAGGGGAGCAAAGAATGATAAAAACACAAGTTCTTATCCTGAAGGAGTTTATGATTTATGATGCATGCCCTCTATCAACTTCACTATCAAGCAGTTGTTTATTCAATAAGCTTATGTTAGCTGAATTTAATAATATCAATATTTTTGTATATTTCTCTATATTATTTTCTTCTCAATCTCAAACAAAAATGCAGTTGACCACTATGTGATTTGTTGATATTACAACCTAACTATGTAAATCAAAAATGAAGAGATTGTCATTTAAAATGAGTGGAAATGTAATGCTTGTTAAATCTTTCTGTAATGTCTAAACATACTAAGACACAATTAGGATTTTTGAGATTTAAAAGAACAGTTGCTGGGCACAATAGCTCACACCTGTAATCCCAGCACTTTGGGAGGCTGAGGCGGGTGGATTGCTTGAACCCAGGAGTTAGAGACCAGCCTGGGCAATATGGCAAGACCCCATCCCTACAAAAAGTACAAAAATTAGCCAGGTGTAGTGGTTTGCGCCTGTGGTCTCAGCTGCTCAGGAGGCTGAGGTGGAAGGATTGATTGAGCCTGGGAGACTGAGGTTACAGTGAGCCGAGATCATGCCACTGTACTCCTCCCTGGGTAACAGACTGAGACCCTATCTCACTTAAAAAGAAAAGTTACTAGTAAAGTTATTTTGTTTTATTGTGTATTTCAGGTAATAACAGACGTGGATGGAATACCACTAGCCAAAGATATTCTAATGTCATCCAGCCATCCAGTTTTTCCAAATCCGCACCATGGGGGGGCAGCAGAGATCAAGAAAAGCCATCTTTTGGTTCTTTTGATTCAGGAGCTTCAACTAACAGGAACGAGGGCTTTGGATTGCCTGAGAACCCATTTGCTTCACAACCCGAGGAGCAGAAAGATGAAAAGAAACTTCTGTAAGTGAAAGCTTTCAGGAAAAATACTGTCCATTTGCTTATGTTTTTTTCAAAAGCACTTACAGTCTTTGGTTTTTGTGTTTTTTTTTTTTTTTGTAACATCTTTTCACAATACAGTATTTTCTTCTTTTAAAAAATGCATTATTTTAAAATCAGAGTAAGCAAAAAGAAGAAAAACCACCCACGATGCTATCACTCATAGATAGCCACTGTTTTGCTTTGTATTATCCTAGACTTTATTTCACTTAAATATATATCATTTTTCTATAATAGTAGAGTGCCTTCTTTTTTTTTTTTTTTTT
>NW_022436959.1:14000157-14005591 GCF_009761245.1 Sapajus apella | reverse complement strand
TCTCGGCTCACCGCAACCTCCGCCTCCTGGGTTCAGACAATTCTCCTCCCTCAGCCTCCTGAGTATCTGGGATTACAGGCACGCGCCACCATGCCCAGCTGATTTTTTGTATTTTTAGTAGAGACGGGGTTTCACCATGTTGACCAGGATGGTCTCGATCTCTTGACCTCGTGATCCACCCGCCTCGGCCTCCCAAAGTGCTGGGATTACAGGCGTGAGCCACCGCGCCCGGCGTAGAGTGCCTTCTTAGGGGTAATTACACCTTTTCCACTTTCTGTTGATAACACTATATTGTGAATATCTTCCTAAGATTAGTCCTGCTTAAGTTCATTCTACCTTACAAGTCCTTTAACAAAATATGATGTAATTTAGAACAATTTGTGAACTTGGAGGTTACTTATATACTATCTCTTTCTTTTTTTTTTTTTTTTTTTGAAATGGAGTCTTGCTCTGTTGCCCAGGCTAGAGTGCAGTGGTGCAATCTCAGCTCACTGCAACCTCTGCCTTCCAGGCTCAAGCCATTCTCCTGCCTCAGCCTCCTGAGTAGCTGGGATTACAGATGCCCGCCACTAAGTCAGCTAATTTTTGTGTTTTTATTAGAGATGGGGTTTCACCATGTTGGCCAGGCTGGTCTTGTGATCTGCCAACCTCAGCCTTCCAAAGTGCTAGGATTATAGGCATGAGCCACCATGCCCAGCTGTGTATCTTATTTCTTTCTAAAACTTTTACTTAGATTATCCTATTCAAATTGATCTCATTTGATTTCCTACATTTACTGTGGAGTAGATACATGACATTTCTTGAGAATATTTATGATAAAATTTATGACTGGTGTCAAAACAATGCTTGGTTATCTGTAATGTTTCCTCAACTTATGGTGCCCAGGATGGAATTTAAATGTAATTTGTTAGTCTTTTACTTTTCCTAATTAAATCAGAACCAGTGGTAGACGTTTTGAGCCATGTACCATATACAACCAATTTTTTTTTTAAGTAAATGAACAAACAAAACCCTCCTTTCTGTATTTGTTGCAATCCTAAATTTAACACAGTTTTCTCTGTGATAATTCTCCTTTTATTGACACAGTCTGACTAGGAGGAAACTTTAATTTAGAGCTGAATCTACCTATGGCTTTACCGCAGATTAGTTGTATGGATGTGGGTCTGTTTCTCCTGTTGCAAAATGTGAGAATTAGATAAAATGATCTTTGAAGACCTATAACCCACTTTTAAAATGTTATAATTCTGTATCATGTAAGTGGTACTTTGTTCTCAGTTAAATGATTATTGATGTTTGTGATAATTAACACAGAAAGATTAAAGTTGGTGTTTTAGATTTTAATTCCTAAAAGGAGTATGGTATCTATGATTGTTTTTAAGGTAAGTATAGTGGTTAATGGTTCAGCGTATTGGAAAATCAAACTCATTAACTTCTCTGACATTATAATACTATGTATAACCATGAAATATATTTCACACTTCTATAAACTTGTGTTTTAAAGAACACTCTTCAGAAAACATAATGGAAAAGATTTTGAACTATGTTTTTACCAGAATTTACAATTTCAGTTGTTGAAAATCATTGACAATAGATTTTACCAAGCAGCTAAGAAGATCCTTCACTTTTTATTGCTTTTTTGTCTTTTTTGCAGGGAAGGAATTGTAAAAGATATGGAGGTTTGGGAATCATCAGGGCAGTGGATATTTTCTGTTTATTCACCAGTGAAAAAGAAACCTAATATTTCAGGTAACTGAAAAATTGTGCATTTTAAAAATATGTTCTAAAACTATTATTTTCTAAATCCAAAAGAATGACAAATAAAGAAATCAACAACCAACTAGGAGAGTTTGGACATTGTTTAAAGTATTTGAGTATTCTAGCCAAACTTTATAATTTAGAGATTAAGTTTGGAAAACATAGCCTTTTAAGACATGTAGTTCTTGTGAGAAAACATTTAAATAAAACCGAGGAAGAGGTTCTGCATTCTTGTTTCCCTGAATGTACAACTTTGGAACCTCTTAGCTTCCTGTAGTGAATAAAAGAGTCACACCCTGCCTGTCATTAAGGCCTTGGCTGCCCGATGCTGTTCTTTCTTCCCTATCTTTCCTTCTAAGAATAGTTATTTTTCATAAAGTGTGTTGAGACCTGGAGATAGATAATGTTTAAATGTGAGGAGGCTTAGCTGGGCTACAGGGGTAGCATTTCTTTTTCTTTTCTTTTCTTTTTTTTTTTTTTTTTTTTAAAAAGGTTTTTTAGTCTGTTCCCCAGGCTAGAGTGCAATAATGTGATCTCGGCTTGCTGCAATTTCCACCTCCCAGGTTCAAGTGATTCTCCTGCCTCAGCCTCCAAGTAGCTGGGATTACAGGAGTCTACCACCACGCCTGGCTAATTTTTGTATTTTTAGTAAAGATGGAGATTCGCCATGTTGGCCAGGCTGATCTTGAACTTCTGACCGCAAGTGATCACCCACCTAGGCCTCCCAAAGTGCTGTGATTACAGGCGTACGCCACCACACCTGGCCTGGCATAGTATTTGCTTTAGAATACCACAGTTTTTTTATTTTTTGTTTTTTTTGAGACAGAGTCTCACTTTGTTACCCAGAATGGAGTGCAGTGGAATGATTTCAGTTCAGTGCAGCCTCCACCTCCCGGGTTCAAGCAATTCTCCTGCCTCAGCCTCCTGAGTAGCTGGGATTACAGGTACACGCCACCACACCCAGCAGATTTTTTTGTATTTTCAGTGGAGACAGGGTTTCACCACGTTGGCCAGGATGGTCTCGATCTCTTGACCTTGTGATCTGCCCACCTTGGCTTCCCAAAGTGCTAGGATTACAGGCATGAGCCACCACACCAGGCAGGCCTTTTTTTTTTTTTTTTGGTCCATAGTCCCTAAGCCCTTTTTGGGCTGAAACCTAGACTACCAAACCCACTGTGGTGTTCCTGGGCCTCCACCCTTTTGAGGAAACAGTGGGTACCTTGCAGCTGGGAGCACTTTTAATCAATATCACAGAACCTTGGGATCTTTCCTCTATCTCAGTTCTAGTTGCTCATTTTCTATGAGCATTTGCATTACAGCATTTCTTAGTTATTTATCACTTGTCCATTTAACAAATATTTACTGAATTTCTTTTGTGCTCCATGCTAGGAATATAGTGATGAGCAAGACAGACAAGATCCCTTCCTTATGAATCTTACGTTCTTGAGGGAGGAAGACAATGGATGCAAATAAACTAAGATAATTTCAGATGATATTTTCTATAAAAAAAAACAAAGTATTAATCCCTCAATCAGCTTAAGTATTAGTACTTGAGAAATAATCCATTCCAATTTGAACTTAATGCCTCTTGCCCTAAAGCAGTGGTTCTTAAAATGTGGATTCCTGAATACAGTTGCCAAGTGAAATATGGGACATCCAGTTCAATTTAAATTTCAGATATACAGTATTTTTAGTATATGTACATCCCAGGTAATATTTGGGGCACATTTATACTAAAAAAGTATTTGTTGTATATCTGAAATTCAAATTTAACTAGGCCTCCTGTATTTTTATTTGCTAATTCTAGCAATTTTATCCCTGATAACCTTTTAGAAGCTGCATAAGTTCAAAAATATTTCATAATAATACTAAGTGATTAGTTGCCATTTTTCACTGTGTTGACCTGTGCACTGTTGGTACAAAAGCATTGATGAGTAGAACTTCTTGTATCTTAGTATGAATCAAGGCAGAGACAATAAATTACTCGTAGATTATAGTCACAATAAAAAACATTTTTAATGCCATTTGAACTTACTTAAGAAGTTCCTTTATGACGAGATAAAATTTATTAATTTTGTTAACCCTTGATACTGAGTACACACCTTTTTAATATTCTATGTGATAAAATGGGAAGCACACATCAAGTGTGTCTGCCCCATGCCCGTGGTTATCTTACCTGATTGTTCGAGTTGTGACTAAGTTAGCCACTTTTTTTCAAAAACAGTATGGATTTGAAAGGAATTAGAACTATGGTTATTTGGAAGCAAACAGTTGCTAGTGTTTATTACCAAAGGCAAAATTAAAACTTTCATGCAAAAATTGGAATTTTGGAAAACTTTTTTGTCATCATGAGCATGAGGGCTTCTCAGTACTTAAACTCTCTTGTGATGAAACGGATGGCAACATTCACAAATATGAGGGCTGCATGCAGCAGCTCATGCCTGTCATCCCAGTGCTTTGGGATACTGAGGTGGAGGGATGGCTTCAAGCCAGGAATTCAAGACCAGCCTGGACAACATAGCAAGACCCTGCCTCTACAAAAAATACAAAAATTAGCCTCAGCATGGTGGCATATGCCTAGAGTCTTAGCTACTTGGGATGCTGAGATGGGAGGATTATTTGAGTTTAAGAGTTCAAAGTTATGGTGAGCTATGATGGTGCTGCCACACTCCGGCCTGGATGACAGAGCAAGACTGTCTCTTTATAAATTTTTTGGTGTTGTATATTAACTTGCTAATGTTTGGAAGTTCTGCATAACTCAGTGAACTGGCATCTCTCAAATGACTGTGTGATATTTCAAAATTATGCATGGCTGAAAGTCTATTCTACATGCATGATAAACCATCAGATTTTAATATAGCACAAAAAGTTCATTAGTATGGCTTGAGTCAATGTTATAGTTAACCTTTAAGAAACTACCACTTGTCCTGCCGGGCGCGGTGGCTCAAGCCTGTAATCCCAGCACTTTGGGAGGTCGAGGCGGGTGGATCACAAGGTCAAGAGATCAAGACCATCCTGGTGAACGTGGTGAAACCCCATCTCTACTAAAAATACAAACATTAACTGGGCATGGTGGCACGTGCCTATAATCCCAGCTACTCAGGAGGTTGAGGCAGGAGAATTGCCTGAACCCAGGAGGCAGAGGTTGCGGTGAGCGGAGGTTGTGGTGAGCCGAGATTGTGCCATTGCACTCCAGCCTGGGTAAGGAGTGAAACTCCATCTCAAAAAAAAAAAAAAAAAAAGAAAAGAAACTACCACTTGTCAAATTTTGGTGTAGTATCAAAGAAAAACGTCCACAGTTATTTGAAAAAGCCATTTAAGTCTTCCTTTTCCAATACATGTGTATGTGAGTACCCATTTTCTTTATATACTTCAATCAGAACAACATATTTCAACAGAATGAATGTAGAAGCATATATAAGAATCCAGTAGTCGCCAGGCGCGGTGGCTCACGCCTGTAATCCCAGCACTTTGGGAGGCCGAGGCGGGTGGATCACGAGGTCGAGAGATCGAGACCATCCTGGTCAACATAGTGAAACCCCGTCTCTACTAAAAAAATACAAAAAATCAGCCGGGCATGGTGGCGCGTGCCTGTAATCCCAGCTACTCAGGAGGCTGAGGCAGGAGAATTGCCTGAACCCAGGAGGCGGAGGTTGCGGTGAGCCGAGATTGCACCATG
>NW_022436959.1:13927933-14000057 GCF_009761245.1 Sapajus apella | reverse complement strand
GGAGAATTGCCTGAACCCAGGAGGCGGAGGTTGCGGTGAGCCGAGATTGCACCATTGCACTCCAGCCTGGGCAACAAGAGCTAAACTCAGTCTCAAAAAAAAAAAAAAAAAGAATCCAGTAGTCTTCTGTTAAGCTAAACGTTAAGATATGTATAAACATAAAGCGTGGCTATTCATCTTACTAAACTTTTATTTTTTGTTTTGGGAAATAGCATTTTTATTTATGTAGATAGATAATTGGTTTCTTATTTTCAAATGAATTAATACTAAGTTTCTCAGTTTTCATTTCAAATGTGGTAATTATCAATGTAAGTAACCCATATAAACATTCTTCGGGGTCCTTAATGATTTTGAAGAATGTAAAGGAGTCCTGAGACCAAAAAGTTTGAGCGCTTCTGTCCTTAGGCATCCATTGTACGTAATAAATTAACTTTTTCTATGCAGCTGTAGAATGATACTAGTTTTGCCTCATTTTGCAAGACTTGAGAAAATTGATGCTCAAATCATTTTCTGTGTTCTGTGGTTCAGATGAAGAATTCTGGTTGAGCCTGGCTGTAAGGAATAGGAGGCAATTAGGGGGACAATGTTCCTTTAGATAGAGTGGTTATCTATTCCTGGGAGGCAGTATTGGAGCTGAGTCCTGAATACAGAGAGGGTGTCAGTTATGGGAAGATTTGGGGGAAACATTCCTGGCAGTAGGACTAGCTATTGCAAAGGCCCTGAGGTAAGAACAAGGTTGTCAGTGTTTATGGACCAGTAGGGCCTGAATCACTGGAGGAGAGTAAACAAGGGAAAGTAATACGATAATAAGGCCAGAGAGATAGCCAGGGGCCAGATCATGTTGGGCCTAATTGCACTGGGCAGGCAGCCATGAAGAACTTTAAGCAGGAGAGGGACGTGATCTGATTAGAAAAAGCTAATTCAGCATGCTGTGTGTGGGGAGAAAAGGTCTGTTGGGAGCAGAGGCAAAAGTCGAGGCAGGGAGACAAGTTAGAAGACATTGCTCCTCGTGGCTAGGTTAGAGTTCATAGCAGTGAAGACAGAATTGGTCATATTTGGGTTCTCTGTTGGAGCTTGAACTGGCAGGATGCTGATTAATTAGATATAGGGAATGAGAAATCCAAGATGATTCCTAGGGTTAATCAGATATAGGGAAAGAGAAATCCAAGATGATTCCTAGGGTTTTTTTGGCCTGAGCAGTCAGTAAAGATGGGAAAGACAAGTCACTAGAAGGAATCCAGGGTTCTGCTTTGAACACTTAGTCTTTCCTTTATTCCAAAGCAGGCATCCTTGGAGTTAATAATAACTGGGTTACAAGGAATTCTTTTAGAAAACATCTTGAACATTTTTTTCCTTTCTTAGTAAGTTTGCCCAGTTATAAAAGTTACAGCTTTTAGGCCTGATGTGATAGCTCATGCCTGTAATCCTATCACTTTGGGAGGCTGAACCAAGTGGATCACTTGAGCCCAAGAGTTTGAGACCAGCCTGGGCAACATGACGAAACCCCATCTCTACCAGGGTGTGGTGGCACATTCTTATAGTCCCAGCTAGTTAGGAGGCTGAGATGGGAGGATCACCTGAGCCTAGGAAGTTAAGGTGGCAGTGAGCCACTGCACTCCAGCCTGAGTGACAGGAGTGAGATCCTGTCTCAAAAAAAAAAAAGTTACAGCTTTTGCTATAGAAAACTTGGAAAGTACAGAAATATGTAAATAAAATTAAAGTAACTTGGTATCGCTGGGCGCGGTGGCTCAAGCCTGTAATCCCAGCACTTTGGGAGGCCGAGGCGGGTGGATCACGAGGTCAAGAGATCAAGACCATCCTGGTCAACATGGTGAAACCCCGTCTCTACTAAAAATACAAAACATTAGCTGGGCATGGTGGCATGTGCCTGTAATCCCAGCTACTCGGGAGGTTGAGGCATGAGAATTGCCTGAACCCAGGAGACGGAGGTTGCGGTGAGCCAAGATCGCACCATTGCACTCCAGCCTGGGTAACAAGAGCGAAACTCCATCTCAAAAAAATAATAATAATAAAAAATAAAATAAAATAACTTGATATCACAGAGATAACTACTACATTTTAATATATTTGTTTCAAAATATACACACACAAACATATTTCTTATTTATGTATATAATTGACCCTTGAACAACATAGAGTTTGGGAGCACTGATCCTCTGTGCAGTCAAAAATCCGCATATAAGCTTTGACTCCCCAAAAGCTGAACTACTAATAACCCAAAAGAAAGTGTAACAAAGAAAATCATAAGGAAAAGAAAATATATTTACCATTCATATAGTGGAAGTGGATCATCATAAAAGTCTTCATCCTCATTGGCTTTATATTGAGTAGACAGAGGGAGAGGTGGGTTTGGTCTTGCTATCTCAGGAGTGGCAGAGGCAGAAGAAAATCCGTGTACAAGTGACAAGTGGCCCTGTACAGCTGTGTGTACAGTTGACCCTTGAACGGAACTGCAAGGGTCCACTTGTACAGGGATATAAAAGATGTTCATATGTGTGTGTGTGTGTGTGTGTGTATGTATACCTATACACATATACGTATACATATATATAATTAGGATCATAATCTAGTTGTTTTCATTTTTGAGACAGAGTTTCACTCTTGTTGCTCGGTGGGAGTGCAGTGGCGCGATCTTGGCTCACTGCAACCTCCACCTCCCAGGCTCAAGCGATTCTCCTGCCTTAGCCTCCCAAGTGACTGAGGTTATAGGCATATGCCACCACACCCAGCTAATTTTTGTATTTTTAGTAGAGACAGGGTTTTGCCGTGTTGGCCAGGCTGGTCTTGAACTCCTGGCCTCAGGTGATCCACACGCTTCAGCTTCCCAAAGTGCTGGGATTACAGGCATGAGCACCCAGCCCATAATCTAGTTTTATATTCTAATTTTTGCTTTCAGTTTGTCATAGTACTAAAAATACTAGAATGAGCATCCTTATACGTAGAAACCTTTGTTTACATATGTAACTATTTCCCAAGGTTAAATCCTAGAAATTGTATTATAAGTCACAGGATGTGAATGTTCTTCAGGCTTGTGATGCTTATTAACAATTACCCCTCCCAGAAAACTTGTACCATTTTAATTCCCTTAACAGTAATTTAGAAAATGATACATTTCACCATATTTGGAAAAACAGTAAATATCAGCGTTTAAAATTTCTGCCAGTCTGATAAGTAAAGCATTTTATCTCTATTTTAAGTTGCATCTAACTTTATTTCATTTATTTACTATTTGATTTTTTTGTGAATTGCCTGTTCATTATCTTTGCCCAAATTCATTTACTTTTCTCATTTATTTGTAAGAGCTATTTATACATTAGGGCATTAGTTCTTCTCTTGTCATATATGTTAAAATTATAATGTTCCTAGTGTACCATTTGCCTTACAATTTTGCTTAGTGCAGTTTTTGGCAGAAATTTTTAAATAAAAGTTTGAATATAAATGTAGTCAAATGTTTCTCTTTGTTATTAATTCCATTCCACTTATCTTTAGAAAATTCTTCCCCATTTAAAGATCAAAATAACCAACTATATTTTACTATAATTTTATAATTTATTAAACATTAAAGAGTGTAGGCGTTAGGTTTCTTTCTTGTGATTATGAAAATTTTCTAATAACTTTAGGTATTTTCTTGTTTAGCACCTCTAGCTTTTCTATCAGAATTATTGGCATTTATTTTAAAGATTCCAATTGATTCCTCACTTCAGGTTTTACAGACATTTCACCAGAGGAATTGAGGCTTGAATACCAAAACTTCTTAACCAGCAATAACTTACAGAGTTATGTAAGTTTGTTTCCTCTTCACCTACCGCAATAACAGATGAGCTGTTCATTACTGCTTTCTTTATCGTGGCTTGTGTTTTGGCAAAACTGATGAGGTCTATGATCTTTTTTCAGGAGAAGGCTATTTTTCTTTTCTATATTGTTTTCATTGAAGTTGGTTGGTTATTAAAATGGTAATATATTTTTACTGTAATAATTAGGAATATTACTATTTTTATTATAAATTACCCAACAGTCAGCCCCAGAAATCGAACCCTTTTATCATCTGACAACATCTGTTGAACATATGTTAGGTGCAGATCCAATGATAAATGCTAGAAAAACAAAGTTGAGTAAGATACAGTCTGTAATACAGATTAACATCCTCATATATCAAATATCAAAAAAAAAAAAATTATTGACTAGAATAAGTTGGGTACCTGAAGGAAGCAGTTTAAATAGTATGTTTTTCTGTTTCTACAGTCATGATTATACATTTCAACTAGTCCATCCAAATACAACTCCCATCCAAATACAACTAACTGCATGTTGCCAGGTACTTATGATATTAACCAGGTGATACAAAGAGTTGAACAGGGAGAGGGAACTGGAGCTGGAATATCTTTGACAAATAGGCCAAGTCAATGCATATTTTGCAAGTTATGAGCCATAAAACTGTTACATAAACCTTTTGTCATTTTGGCAAATAAATACATGAAGTTTTTATTGAAGAAACTAACTTAAACATACAATATTGAACTGTTATTTTTTTGTCTTCCCTTTTCAGGTAAATTCTGTTCAACGTTTAATAAATCAATGGAGGAACAGGGTAAATGAACTGAAAAGTCTAAATATATCAACTAAAGTAGCTTTGGTGAGTATGGGAGAGTTTTTTGGAGGGAAGTGTCTTACCCATTGCTTTTTTGCAGAGTATATTTTACCTTAGATTTGGAAAGTAAAACAAAAATTTTTCATCAAGAATTATGAAACACACATTCTCATAATAGCATCACAAGAGTCAGGGTCTTGAAATAGTTTTCTGTGTGTTCCTTGGTCAGAAAGCAGAAATAATTATGCTTTTTAAAAGCTTTTTAGCGTCAAGTTTTTAACTTTGGTAGTGCTGGTTTTGAAAATGGCAAACTATTACATAAATTTAAGTATATAATGTTATCTGTATGTAAAAAGATATTACTTCGAACGATTTTATGAATGCACATTCAAAATATAATGTACAATTTTGTGACCAAAGAATACAGTATATTCCTTGTCTTAAACAGAAATGCCAGCCAGGCGCGGTGTCTATGCCTGTAATCCCAGTACTTTGGGATGCCAAGGTAGGCAGATCACCTGAGGTCAGGAGTTCGAGACCAACCTGACCAACATGGAGAAACCCCATCTCTACTAAAAATACAAAATTAGCTGGGTGTGGTGGCGCATGCCTGTAATCCTAGCTACTTGGGAGGCTGAGGCAGGAGAATCGCTTAAACCCAGGAGGCTGAGGTTGCAGTGAGCCGAGGTGGTGCCATTGCACTCCAGCCTGGGCAACAAGAGTGAAACTCTGTCTCAAAAACAACAACAACCAAAAATGCTTTTGGAAGATGTATACCACCTGTCTCCAAAGATCTATGGTCCTAACTGTAGCAAGTTCATTTATCTTTATAAATAAAGTTTTGATGTTTCTACACCTATTAAAAAGTTCTTAAGAACTTATTTTAAAATAAGATGTTCACATTTATAGTTTTAATATTTCCAGTTTCTCAGGTGGTTTGTTTCTACTTAGTATAAAGGATATGAGAGTACTATCTGCCTAAAGTTAGTGGACATCTGACAGTCCCAACACCTTACCTCTTTCTTAAATATGTGCTTCCTGAATAACTAGACTCGTGCAAGCTAATTTTTCACCTTTCAGTTGTTGTAATGCTATTTGAATTTAGTGGGACTTCTTGGAAGTAATCTGTCCTTGTGTAAGAGGTGGCCCACCATCACCAGAGATGAGAGCTTAACGAGAAAGGATAACCGAGTCCAAAGAACTGTGGAACTTCCCTTAGGGCTGGAAGGCCCCCAGTCTTTGCTAACTGCCCAGGGCCCCTCCATAAGTGAGGCTCTGGGACAACCCACCCATAGCTGACTTAACATGTATCAGTACTTCATGCCTTCTTTATACTGAATGGTAATCCATTGTATGGATATATTATAATTTGTTTATCATCTGCCATTAAATGAATATTACACTGAGGGAGAGAAGCCAGACCAAAAAAATAATAATAATAATGCAGACCATGTGATTTCATTTGTGTGAAACTCTGGAAAAGACAAGTCTCATTTGTAGTGATAGAAAGCAGATAGAGTGGTGCCAGGGACCAGGACTGGAAGGTGATACAAAAGAACTTTTAGGGAACAGGAATGTTTTCAATCTCAATTGCGGTGATTGTGAGTTTGTCAGAACTCACTGAAATATATAAATAAAATGGATGCATTTTATTGTATTAGGCTTTACCTCAAAAAAGTTGATTTTTTTTTAGGGATTCCAAATGAAATAAATCACTTATATTTGCTTGGGATGATTAAGAAACACTCTTAGAAGGAAGGAGCAAGTACAAAGTTCCTTGAAAACAGAATTAAGATTTCAGTAAGCAGAGATGTAAGACACTTCTAGAGCATGGAATGTCAAGAACATAAAGTACTTTCAGGAATGGGAAATGTTTAATGGATTTTAGTTGTAAGCTTTTAATGGTATAATTGTGGATTTACTTCATTTCAAGTATTAGAGTAGACTGGGTATTCTATAAAGGTCCCTTATACCTAATAATTAGATTTCTCGATAAATGCAGATTAACCTTACAGACACTGAAAAAAAGTTATTAAAAAATATTTTTCTGATTATAATATCTGCTCATTGTAGAAATTTAGAAAGTATAAAAAAGCATAAATAAAATTTAAATTACTCATAATTCATCAGCCAGAGACAGTCACTGTTAACTTACCAATGTATTTTTATGCGTATTCATATTATTATTAGTTGTGATTATACCGTTTATACAGTATTATATCATATCCTTTCAACATCGTATTATGGGCATTTTCCATGTTAAACATTTAACTTTGCATTTTTTAATGCACTTTTTTTCTTTTCTTTTTTCTGAGTCAGAGTCTCACTTTGTCACCCAGCAGTGAGCTCCTACCTGAAGCTCCCAAGTAGCTGGGACCACTGGCTAATTTTTTGCAGAGATGGGGGGATCACTGTGTTGCTGAGGCTGGTACAAAACTCATAGGCTCAAGCACTGCTCCTGCCTCAGCCTTCCAAAGTGCTAGGATTACAGGTGTGTGCCACCACACCCGGCCTTTAATGCACACTTTTAAAAATTGAATTTGGCCATAAAGTGTATGGAAAAGGTACTGGAGCGTTATTCATCAAGAACTTTATTATTTGCACACTTTTTTTTTCCAGCTCTCTGATGTAAAGGATGGAGTAAATCAAGCAGCACCTGCGTTTGGATTTGGCAGTAGTCAAGCAGCAACGTTTGTGTCACCAGGTAAGTGATAAAGTAATGCAGGACGTCACTGATTTAGAAAAATTAGATTTTATAGGTTTCAAATTACAAGCCTGAATCACCATTTTAAATTACCTTTGTAAATTCTAGAACCTTCCATTATAGAGCCTCAAAAAGACATTTAGGCTTTAGAAGTACATTTTATGAATGGTTTTTCGGGAGTTTCATAGAAGTACATAGCTATGAAAGCAGCACCTTTGAGAACTTTCTTGTCACTGTGTATAAGAGCATAGCATTGTCCTCAAGTGGCAGCTCTGGTGAGGTAAGTAGAAAGCAAAGTGAAAGTCCATTCCCTAGTCCCTGAAGTTTGTCCTTGGGTGACGGTCGATCAAGGTGAAAATAGGATTGTTAGCAGGAAAGACAGGAAGCAGAGTTTACGGAGTTGTTCTAGCCTCTCATTTTTACTTTTCTCCCTCTTCCTTCCAGTAAGCTTCTCAGCACTGAAACATGACAGAAATAAGAAAAAAAGATCGGGGGAGGAAATAATTGTGACGTTTTTCTGACTGTAAGAGATTATTTTTTTCTTTTTCTGTTTTTTGTAGGCTTTCCAGTCAATAACAGCAGCAATGATAATGCTCAGAACTTTAGTTTTAAAACAAACTCTGGATTTGCCACTGCCTCATCTGGAAGCCCTGCTGTTTTGGGGAGTTCCCCAGCATTTGGAGCTGCAGCCTCTGTCAGTTCAGCTATCTCTACTTCTGCTCCAGCTTTTGGATTTGGGAAACCTGAAATCACATCTGCTGCATCATTTTCATTCAAAAGCCCTGCAGATTCCAGCTTTGGATCACCTGGGTTTTCAGGACTTACAACTTCCTTGGCAACAGGTCCCATCAGCGCTCCAGTGGCCCCGGCCTTTGGAGGTGGCAGTTCTGTGGTTGGTTCTGGTAGTCCAGGCTCACACTCTCACACTGCTTTTTCCAAGCCATCCAATGACACTTTTGGAAATAGCAGCATATCTACTTCTTTCTCAGCCCCAAGCAGCATCATTGCCACAGATAATGTGTTATTCACACCCAGAGATAAACTGACAGTACAAGAACTGGAACAATTTCAATCCAAGAAATTTACTCTGGGAAAAATTCCATTAAAGCCTCCACCTCTAGAGCTTCTAAATATTTAAAAGGGCAATTTTAAATACAAAAAAGAATGGTGTTTGAAATTGTTTTTTAGTGATTCATATAAAGGTGCATATATGCATACATACATATATTCATAAGGAATATAAATTTCCAATAATTACTAGTGATTTTTAATTTTATTTTTTTCTTAAGTCTAAATATTTAAGTAAAAAGTTACAAAAACTCAGCAAGGGAATTGTTTTCTACTGTAATTATGAATGGAACTGAAAAACTGCACGAATAAAGTACCTTTCTCATGCTCTACCACTTTACTATCTCACGATTTAAAGTTTAAAAAAAATTTTTTTGGAAGGAGATAATTTCTGGAACTATTAGGGGGAACATGCTCAAATATTTAGCCTACTTTTAGAATATACAATTAGTAGCATGACTTCATGTTAAAGATTCTGTCAGAGATAAATCACAGTTTGTAAAGAGTGACAAGCTTTTATGTTTAGAACCTTGGGAGCATTTCCCCCCGTAATTTTGGTTCCTTCTCAACTTTGGCAGTCTCATAGACTACTGTTTGAGTTTTCTTCAACAATCTTATTTTGGCCTCACTTTTATATAATTCTGTTTATTCATCACATTAGTCTGTCAAATGGTTGAGTTGTAAGAGAAACAAATTGTGATGTCATGTGAATTAATAATGTGTGTAGTGGGGTCAGGATTCACCAGTTTCTGTTTCTAGATCTTCTCAGGCATGGCCAGGTACGGTAACTCACACCTGTAATCCCAGCACTTTAGAAGGCCAAGGCAGGTGGATCACCTTGAGGCCATGAGTTTGAAACCAGCCTGGTCAATATGGTGAAACCCCATCTCTACTAAAAATATAAAAAATAAACTGGGCATGGTTTTGGATCTCCCTGTGTCCTCAGATTGAGAGAGTAAGATTTATATCTTATGTATGAATGATCCAGGAAGCTAAAGGCCTGTCACAAGTTGAGGCAGGTATGTCAGAGTTCTGTGCTTTCTCAGCCCTCAAAAATTACATAGGTAGCACTACCAAAGCATTTACTAATGTGGGTCTGGCATTTAGCTGATTTTTCTAAGTGAAAATAAAGCCTTACATAATAAAAGATGTGCACTCCAAATGACTTTTTTTTTTTTTTTTTAATTAGACGGAGTTTCACCCTTGTTATCCAGGCTGGAGTGCAATGGCGCGATCTTGGCTCACCGCAACCTCCGCCTCCTGGGTTCAGGCCATTCTCCTGCCTCAACCTCCTGAGTAGCTGGGATTACAGGCACGTGCCACCATGCCCAGCTAATGTTTTGTATTTTTAGTAGAGACGGGGTTTCACCATGTTGACCAGGATGGTCTCGATCTCTCGACCTCGTGATCCACCCGCCTCGGCCTCCCAAAGTGCTGGGATTACAGGCTTGAGCCACTGCGCCCGGCTCCAGATGATTTTAACATGTGCAAAGGATTCAGTCCTCAAAAGACCCACATTCTCCATTACACTTTCTGAACAGCTGCATGACTCATCTGACAGTTCTGGAACCCCAGTGTTTGAGACAGAATCTATACCGGGGGGATATATGTTTAAAATCATGCTGGTTGCAGAGATGGTAAATAGAGCATAAGTTCCTTTAGAAGAAGCAAGATTAAAACAAAAAAAACATAAATTCCTTCTTTGGTCTCAAGCTCTAAAGACTTTACAGTATTTGAACTAACAACTTGAATCCTAGAATTTTCCAGCCCCGATGGGATGAGCCCTACCCTACCTTTAGACTGGTTACAAGCTCCCTGAGGTCCTGGTTGAACTTCCCAGTGCCCTAGAAGCCCTCAGAGAATACAAGTTAAAAGCCCACGGTTTCCAAGAATCACCTGGGGTGTCTGTTTAATATAGCCAGATAATATATCCAAAGTATAGGGGCTGCCCATTGGGATGGGCTTGGGAATATGTCAACAGGTATTCCTTGTGATTCTTCAGGCAAGTTTGGGAAACGGGCCTATCCAAATGCATTTAAGCTACTTAGTAACACCTGACTGGGGAGTTTTACTTGTTGAAGTCTGTTTTCTATGCTTCCATATACACAAAAATCTGGGAATTTAACAGGATCCAAAGTTTTTTTAAAAGCACAAATAGGCCAGGCGTGGTGGCTCATGCCTGTAATCCCAACACTTAGGGAAGCTGAGGTGGGTGGATCACTTGAGGTCAGGAGTTCGAGACCAGCCTGGCCAACATGGCAAAACCCCATCTCTACTAAAAATACAAAAAATTAGCTGGGCATGGTGGCGCGTGCATGTAATCCCAGCTACTCAGGAGGCTGAGGCAGGAGAATTGCCTGAACCCAGGAGGCAGAGGTTGTGGTGAGCCGAGATCGCGCCATTGCACTCCAGCCTGGGTAACAAGAGCGAAACTCCGTCTCAAAAAAAAAAAAAAGCACAAATAAGTGCTATGCATAGGCTACTAAAAAAATGTGAGAAACTAAAGCAAAGAAGCCCACAAAGTAGAATCCAGCAGCATGCAAATGGTGCCAAAAGTCAAGAAGACCAGTAACTCCCAGACCTAGGCTAAGGGGCATTGGGCCTTCAGAAAATCAGAAATGGTAAATAGTGAGGTGGCAGCGGTTGGGCATAAAGGCAGGTTGAGTGTTCAGACCCTGAGAGGGACAGAGTAGAAGGGAAAAGGCACCTACAGCAGGAGGATGTGCCGCCATCTTCTGGGTGGTTTCTCCCGGTCTCATATCCAGTGAAACTAGGAGAGCTGGACTAAGAGGCATACTCTAAAATAGACAAAAACAGCCTCCCTCACAGCTGCTACAATAGCTGTCCCTTTTGCCTAGGGCCTAGAGCAAGTGACAGAATTGCAGATAAGTTATAGCAAATAAACTGATTTAACTTACTTGATTATCTGATCACAGATTAGAAGAGAAGGGTAACAGCTGAAAGATGATCAGAAGGGGAAAGAAAGTGAGCTGATACTAAAACTAAAAGTTATAAAATTATTTAGCTACATAGTAAAATAATTCAACTTGAAGCATCAAACAATGATTTAATTGTGGTAGATATATACATTGGAATACTAAACAGCCTTTCTAAATGGCTTAATAGAGAAAAACTTGGAAATGTTTTCATTCTGCAATCAGTGGACAAGAGTGCTATAAAAATAACATGTACAGTGTGATCCGATTTGAAGGGAAAGAATACATTCATGGGTGGGGAGCCCGAAAATTAACAAAATTAGCTCAAATTTTAGTGAGTTTTTGCTATGTGCCCGACAATATTCTAAGAACTCTGTCTCTATTATATTAGCAAATTGCCTCATCACAACCATATAATCTAGTGCTATTATAACAATCCTCATATTCTAAATGAGAAAACCAACCAAGATTTGGAAATGTTAAATGACCTATCCAAAGTCACCCAACTTGTTGAGCTGTAATTCAAACTCTGAACTTAAGGGGGCCGTGTTTTAAACCACCCCGCTATACTAATACTAGATTGTGAGGACACTTTGTCTTTTTTTTGGCATTTTCTACAATGGCATTACCTCTAAGATACATGTTTGCCCCATTTTTCCTGCTGTGATTATAATTTGCAGGTCCCACCCCAAACTTACTGAATCAGTCTGCATATTAACAGGACCCACCAAATGACGTGTATGCACATGAACATGTGAGAAACTATTGCATGTGTAAAGGAGATGTACAAAAATGTACACAGTATTGTTTGTATAGCAAAACACAGAAACCACCAGAAGTCCATCCATGGGATAATGGATAAACTTTGGCATAATGGAATATAATTGTACAATGACTCAAGTTACTTGTATAAACAATCACCAAAAAGGGGAAGGTACCCAATAGTATGTATGATATACCATTTAAAGTACAAAAGAGCAAAATAATTTTGTATTATTTATGGATACACAAACACAGGAATAATAGCATGTGGATAGTAAGCACTGATATGATTTGGCTGTGTCCCCACCCAAAATCTCATCTTGAATTATAATAATCCCCATGTGTCAAGGGTGGGGCCAGGAGAAGATAACTGAATCATGGGGGTGGTTTCTCCCATACTGTTACCATGATGGTGAGTTCTCATGAGATCTGATGGTTTTATAAGGGGCTTCCCCCTTTGCTGGGCTCTCATGCTGGGCTCATTCTGTCTGCTGCCGCCATGTGAAGAAGGATGTGTTTGTGTCTCCTTCTGCCATAATTGTCAGTTTTCTGAGGCCTTCACAGCTGTGCAAAACTGTGAGTCAATTAAACCTCTTTTCTTATAAATTACCCAGTCTTGGATATGTCTTTATTAGCAGTGTGAGAATGGACTTATATTAATAAGCACCAAATTCAGAATAATGTTTACCTAGCGAAGAAAAAAAGGGAATGGGATCTGAAAGGCACAGACAGGGAGCTTTATTATGTGACAAAAAAAAAAAGCTTAATATGATAAGCATTAAATTTGACAGTGGGAGCTGGGCATGATGACACAAACCTGTAGTCCCATCTACTTGGGAGGCTGAGGTGGGAGGATCACTTTGGCCCAGGAGGTCAAGGCTGCAGTGAGCCATGATCACACCACTGCACTCGAGTCTGCATGACAGAGTGAGATGCTGTCTCAAAAAAAAAAAAATTGTAATTGACACTGGATGATGAGTAGTACATAGTAATACTCTGTTATTTTCCATACTTTCCCACATGCTTGAAATAAGTTTGCAAACTTTTAAATATTTGATTTAGGGGGAAAATGCCTTTTTCCCACCCTAAATTGTGTTTGATCATGTCACTTTCAGATTTCTGCAGCGATCACTGTGACTACGCTGGCTTGCCAAACTGTGTCCAAGCTTGTTGGATTATTTGTGCCATGCCGATGGGGCTTGTCCTTCAAACACTGAAGCACAGGAGTAAAACTAAAGAACAACTGACTGTAGAGGTGGAAAATGTAATTTTTGCTATCAGACTAACAAAATATAAAAAGTACACATTTGTGGAGCAAAATAAAAATATGTGATTCACTACTTGTGTCTGTGTTTCGCTAATTACACTGGACGAGGAAGATAATCTAGAATCAATATATTAAGTAGTTACCCGAGGCTCTTTCCTCAACCACACATCATCAACCACCGGGAAATCCGGTCTTTTTTCCTTGGTTACTTACAATGCAAGCAGCATTTTAGCCCTGGCAGCATAGAAGCAGAGGAATAGGAATTATCTGCCACTACTGTGGTATCTTTTAACAAAGTGGTTGTCAAGCTTTTTAAAAAAATTTATAAACCTATTTGAATCATTCTGTGACTCCTGAGTTCGGACCCCGCAGAGAGCGCAGAGCGCAGCCCGCTCCCTCAGGGCCCTCCAGGTCAGCGGCTGAGCTGTGAGGGGTTGACCGGGGGAGAGGGGTGGTCCCCGGCAGGCGGGTGAGCTGTGAAGGGTGTGAGCTGGGAGCCCCGGCCCGGCCGTGCCCTTTGCCCCGCTGACACCGGGAGCACCCTGTGGTTGCCCACTGGCCGGGCCCAGGCCTTGAAGCCGCAGCGAACCTCTTCCCCACCCCCGCCTCAGTGAGTGATGGCCGCGGCTTTTCCCAGCCCGGACCCCGCTGCCGCCGGGTCTCCTGGCCCAAGCCTGCCGGACCTCGACGAAACCCCGCCGAGCCGCCAGAACGCAGCGCCTCTAGGTGGCGCCAGGAGAGGCGGGCCGGGAAACATGGCGGCCGCCAGAACGCCGCGCGGCGGAGACCGCTGGGGTGTGCAGGGCCCGGGAAGGCGGTCTCGGGACGCAGGCAGGATCTGCCGCCTCTTTAGGCCACGGAGCCGCGCAGGTCCGGGCCCCGGGTGACCGCTCTGTTCCCAGTGGGCGAGAATCTGCCGAGTCCTGAGGACAATGGACAAAGGCCTTAACGGGCCTGGGAGGTGAGCCAAGTCCCAAACCACGACGGGTGGAACGGTTAGTGGCCAAGCCGGCGGTTGGTCTCATTCGACCAGACCTTGCTGTCGGAGGAGAAAAATGGTAGAATGACAGGCCACGTCTGGCCCTTTGGAAATGCCCACTACCCTTTGGGAAGATTTACTGGCCGTTTACGGAAGGCCCGTGCATATAATATGAAAAAGCTGCTCTCAACTCCACCCCAACCTTTTAATAGAAAACATTTGCCACATGTAGCCCTTCTGGATGGAAGGAGCTTGCTGATGTATGACAGAGTTAGAAAATCACGCATCTTAGGCCGGGCGCGGTGGCTCACGCCTGTAATCCCAGCACTTTGGGAGGCCTAGGCGGGCGGATCACGAGGTCAAGAGATCGCGACCATCCTGAAACCGCGTCTCTACTAAAAAAATACACAAATTAGCTGGGCATGGTGGCGCACGCCTGTAGTCCCAGCTACTTGGGAGGCTGAGGCAAGAGAATTGCTTGCACCCGGGTGGTGGAGGTTGCAGTGAGCCGAGATCGCGCTACTGCACTCCAGCCTGGCACCTGGCAACAAAACAAGACTCTGTCTCAAAAAGAAGACATTTTCGTGTTCTATCCATTGCTTTGTGTGCATGTTATTCCTCACTACTGTATATAGAGTTGACAATGCTAAGCTTTTTTTGCAATGACTTCTTTTTAGATATTCTGAAGTGCCTGATATATGTTAAAATTAGAGGTAGAAAAATAGCCTTTTGTAAATATCTTCTTCTTACAATTTATATGAAATTTTGTTTGGGGAGGAATGGCCAAATCACCTGTTGAGTAATACTCCTTGTGTTTGTGCACTGGTTCAGGGGAGGAGGGAGGAGGGGGAAGTGCAGAGAGCTCTATGCCACTGTGCTTACAGCAAGGCAAGATTAATCATCTCTATCTGTGCATTTTGTTTTACTTATCTGTGTATATAGTGTACACAAAGGACAAACAAGTCCTCATTCACAACACCTAGTCTTTCTAGATGTTAAAGAGGTTGCCAGTGGTATGACAAAAGTAGAGTTAGTAAACTAATGTGCTTTGTACATTTTGTTTTAGAAGTCCTAGGAAAAATTGTCTCCTGAAAATTTAAGCATTCTTGCCCACTGGGTTGATGAAGATAGGAAGGGTTCTAGGCCAGAATGTTCATATTTGGAAGGTTCTTTCAAATTGTAACTGTTGTTACATGTTTGCAGTTTGTTCAAAACTGCTATGTACATAGTGGACAAATTAACTTCTAACTTGAAACATCTAGTCTATCTAGATGCTTAGAAGTGCCCTATGTATGTTAAATATAAAGGTAGTAAACTACTACTTTGTAAATATCTTTTTGCTAAAATTCATAGGAAATATACTGTCTTTTGGAAATTGAATTGCGAAGCCACCCTTGTGAGCAATATAGTATTGTCTATACTTGTTCAATGGTTTAGAGGAGGTGGGAGGGAAGACATTGCAAAAGGTCATGTGCTAGTGCATTCATACTTGGACATTTTCAGACACCATTTTTGATATGTTTTGTGCATGTTTTGCTCTGTATATAAACTGGACAAATGAGGCCTAATTTTGCAACATCCAGTCTCTAGATGTTAGAGGTTGCCAGTGTATGACAAAGTGTTTAGTAAAATTAGCGTATTTTTTTAAAACGTTTGACTCTCTATACCTCACACCTCCACGAAAACAAGAAATTACTTGAATTGTCTATTATCTATTATTACAGAAGCTTCTCAACTCAGAGACATTTACATAATTCGGTGGATTCAGTATATAATCCAATATATATATTTTAAAAAAGGTTGATTTCTAACTTAGTTTATTTTTTTTAGAAAAAAAAAAAAAAGTTGCTTATTGGTTAGATTGTTACTCCACAATATTAAGGACCCATCAAATGCTGCACTTAAGGATTCAGTCCTAACACCTACCCTGTAGGTTTGGAATCAGACCCTGAAGGATCACAGGAAGTTCCAGGCAAGCGGTCAGTGCTCCAGGGAGAGAGCTCCAGAGAGGAAAAGAATAGAAACATTGCATACAAATCCAAATGGTGACAAGTGGAAGACCGAGAAAGGAGTGCATTAAAAACACCTGGCAGTAGAGTGAATGCAGTCGCTAGGGGCTACAGGTGTGGTAACTTCCCAGAGGAAATGAATTTGAGTCGTTTTGAGAGGGAAGTGAAATCATAATGGGAAGGAGAAATAGCCAAAATAGAAGTGAACTTCTCAGAGAGACAAAATGAGCCTGTGGAGATTACATTAACCTGAGACAGAGTTTGAAAATACTCTTTAGATAAAGAATCTTTACTGTCTCACTGAAATTAGGCAGGTAATACCTACCATCTAGTAATTTTGTGAATATTCAATGAGAAAATGAATGCTAAATGCTTAGCAGAGAAATGATGCTCAATTCAATCATTGAGAAAAATAATGCTTGTTCACTATAGAGGATTCCAGTCACGTAGAAATGCAATAAAATGGCTCATGTGTGGTGGCTCATGCCTGTAAGCCCAGCCTTTTGGAAGGCCAACGTGGGAGGATCATCTGAGTTCAGGAGTTCGAGACCAGCTTGGGCGACATGGTGAAATTCCATCTCTATAAGAAATACAAAAATTAGCCAAGAACGGTGGTTTGCACCTGTAGTCCCAGCTACTTGAGAGGCTAAGATGGGAGGGTCACCCAAACCCAGAAGACAGAGTTTGTGGTAAACCAAGATCACACCACTGCACTCCAGCCTGGGTGGCAGAGTGAGACCCCCATCTCAAAAAAGAAGAATACAGAAAATAAAAATGATATTCTACCTTTCCAATAACAGTCTTTAATGTTTTGCACACATTTCTCCAGTATTTATACAATCTCTTAATTATTATCAATGTTATATTATATACATCTTCTCAACAGAGTATCTTAAAGAACTTTCCTTGTCAGCACAAATAGATTAACGTGCCTGTTTTTAACGGCCATGTAGTATTCCATTATATGTCCATTGCTTAATTCACTTAACCATGCCCCTAGTTCTGAGCCAATAATGCTTCAGTAGAACTTTCTAGAATATATTTCTTTGCACAATGCCGGACTGTTTTGTAAGTGAAGTGAAAACGTTGAGTTGGAAAGTATGAACAATTTTAATTTTGATACTTTTTTTTTTTTTTTTTTTTTTGAGACGGGGTCTCGCTCTTGTTACCCAGGCTGGAGTGCAATGGCGCGATCTCGGCTCACCGCAACCTCCGTCTCCTGGGTTCAGGCAATTCTCCTGCCTCAGCCTCCTGAGTAGCTGGGATTACAGGCATGCACCACCATGCCCAGCTAATTTTTTGTATTTTTAGTAGAGACGGGGTTTCACCATGTTGACCAGGATGGTCTCGATCTCTTGACCTCGTGATCCACCCGCCTCGGCCTCCCAAAGTGCTGGGATTACAGGCTTGAGCCACCGTGCCTGGCCCAATTTTGATACATTTTGTTAAATTGCTCCCTGCCCCCATCCTCTCCACAATGTACATCCTGAAAACAGAAGCAACATCTCACATTTCAAAGGGGAGCAAGTAATGAGTTTCTTGTAACTGAATACATACAGCAATAAGAGCCATGTGGACTGGGGGCTTGATCAGCAATGGTTCCATAAGTCCCTTGCAGGAAGCCCCTGGACCAGCATTGCATGGACATTACTCATAGACATCCCCCCCACCCCCATCAAAACCAGAGAAAATGCCCGGGCATGTGGTTCACACCTGTAATCCCAGCACTTTGGGAGGCCGAGACAGGTGGATCACCTGAGGTCAGGAGTTTGAGACCAGCCTGGCCAATGTGGCAAAACCCTGTCTCCACTAAAAATACAAAAATTAGCCAGTTGTGGTGGCAGGCATCTGTAATCCCAGCTACTCAGGAGGCTGAGGCAGGAGAATTGCTTGAACCTGGGAGGTGGAGGTTGCAGAGAACCAAGATTACACCACTGTACTCCAACCTGTGAACAGAGCAAGACTTCACCTAAAAAACACAACAACAAAATAAGATTTGGAGGGAAAGGACTTTCAACTGCTCTGAAGATAACATTGGGCATTAAGCTGCTATGCAGACTAGTTCTTATGATATCAGATGGTACTGAATATACAAGCCTGTCATTCACCCCAGAGATGAATCTCAACAAAACAGAAAGAAAAAAAAAAAAAAAAAAAACTTGTAGAAAGTAACACCTTACACAGCTCACTGGTCCCCACAGAAGTGGACAGAGGTGACTCTAAGACAACTCCAGCTTTCTAACTGGCCAAGCAGCTTCTAACAAGCCAAACCTGAGACCAAAATGGGTACAAGCTGCAACAGGGAGAGGAAAACTCAAATAGGGGAAGAGAGGGCCATCCCCAAATGATATTGCCACCTCCTGGCCTTGCATATTTCTTTAGCTTAGATTCCATGATCCATGGCTATTATCACTCTTGTGAAAATGTGTTCACTTCAACTCTTTGTCTCCTCTTCCTCCAAGCACTTGGCTGGCCAACCTATGCCCTTGGGAGGCTGTCTCTGCCCAGCCCACCTGTCGGGTGGAGTGCCTTATGAAGTTGCTGTCTGCCACCTCAGTGACCCTGGGCTGCAGTCCACGTGGCACCTCCAGCGGGCTCAGCACCTGTCCCCACACCAGTAAGCCCACACCTTCACCACATCTGTCCTCTCTCTGAGGAATGGCCCACCTCCTACTTCACAGAGAAAACAGAAGGCATCACAGAGGACACTGGTCACTGTTGCCTGCACTCCAAGGCCAGCCCTCCACACATGCTGGGTGACACCCACAGTCAACCCCTCTCCTCCTGCATCCCCTGCTCTCTCTCTTCACTGAGTCATGGAAGGACACATGACCCAAGCTGGGCCTGAGAGCATCCTCTCTGGGACTTCCTTCCTTGTCCCCAGACTTCATTGGTCCCAGCTACTTGGGAGTCTGAGCCAGGAGGATTGTTTGATCCTAGGAGTTTGAGACCAGCCTAGGCAACATAGTAAGACCCCATCTCTACAAAAAAGTACAAAAATTAGCTGTATGTGGTGGCATACACTAGTAGTCCCAGCTACTTGAAAGGCTGAGGTGAAAGAATTGCTTGAGCCCAGGAGGTTGTTTGTAGTGAGCGGTAACCACATCATTGCACTCTAGCCTTGGTGATGGAGTGAGACCCTATCTCAAAAAAGAAAAGCGGCTGGGGTGGTAGCTCATGCCTGTAATCCAGCCACTTTGGGAGGCAGGCAGATCACTTGAGGTCAGGAGTTCAAGACCAGCCTGGGAAACATAGTGAAACCCTGTCTCTTGTAAGCATACAAAAATTAGGCTGGGCGTGGTGGCTCATGCCTGTAATCCCAGCACTTTGGGAGGCCAAGGCGGGTGGATCATGAGGTCAGGAGCTCGAGACCATCCTGGCCAACATGGTAAAACCCCTATCTCTACTAAAAATACAAAAATTAGCCAGGCATGTTGGCTCACGCCTGTAATCCCAGCTACTCAGGAGGCTGAGGCAGGAGAAACGCTTGAACCTGGGAGGCAAGGTTGTCGTGAGCCAAGATCGCGCCACTGCACTCCAGCCTCAGCGACAGGGCAAGATTCAATCTCAAAAAAAAAAAAAGAAAAAAAGGCTGGGTGTGGTGGCTCACACCTGTAATCCCAGCACTTTGGGAGGCTGAGGTGGGTGGATCATGAGGTCAGGAGATTGAGACCATCCTGGTTAACACGGTAAAACCCCATCTCTAAAAACATTAAAAAAATTAGCTGCACATGGTGGTATGCACCTGTAATCCCAGCTACTCGGGAGGCTGAGGCACGAGAATTGCTTGAACCCAGGAGGTGGAGGTTGCAGCGAGCTGAGATCACGCCACTGCACTCCAGCCTGGGAGGTAGAGTGAGACTCCATCTCAAAAAAAAAAAAAAAAAACACACAAAAAAAACTAGCTGGGCATCGTGACAGGTGCCCATAATTCCAGCTACCTATAATTCCAAATACTCTGGAGGTTGAGGCATGAGAATCACTTGAACCCAGGAAGCGGAGGCTGCCGTAAGCCAAGATCGTACCACTGCACTCAAGCCTGGCCAATAGAGTGAGACTCAGTTGGAAAAAAATAAAAAAGCCAACTCGTATACATTTGGGAATAGCTGGACACAGAAACAGGTCTCTCTCTCTCTCTCTCTCTCTCTCTCCCCCTCTCCCCCCTCTCCTCTCTCTCTTTATCTCCTTCTCTCCCTCCCTCTTCCCCAGCCCTGACACCCCCCACCACTGCTGGCTTGCTTTCTTCTTAAGCAGACTGGTGGTGGAAAATATGAGCACCTGGGCACCAACTGCCCATGGTTTTTGTTACTTTTACAGATAGCAATTCCAGAAGAAAGTGACTAGATCCAGAAGGCGGCCGAAGAGGATGCTAACTGGCCCTGGTTGGGTCATGTGTCCTTCCCTTAAATCTGTGGCCAAAGTGACTCTGATTGGCAAGCCTAGGCAACTGGCCTAATCCTTGTAGTTGGAAAGGTGGGGGCCATCCTCACCAGATCAAGTTCCAGAAAAGGAAAAGATGAGACCTGACAGAAATGGCTAATTATCTTCTGAGCCCTGTCTAATGGACATATGCCATTCTTTTTCTCCACCCAGTACTTTTGATCATTTATTTCATGTGAATCTCTGTCTACCACTAGGGAAGGCAGATCTTGTCCCCAGCCTCCCTTGCAGCTGCAGCACAGGCATGTGACCTACTTGTTGCCAACCACCGTCAATGGCAGATAACAGATCTGGAAGCTGGTGGCACAGGGAAGGAGGTGAGCTGCAGAATCCATCCTGGCAATGGTGAGGGAGATGGGCTAGGCCTGGGCTGACCATGTGTGAAGAATGGCAAGAAAGAAAACTTGGACTTGGCTTAAGTTACTTTCAATTCATTTCACTTCCAAACCAGAAAACAAGCCATAAAAAGGACATGAGTTGGTGGACATGGCTCCCCATGGCTGCATTAGTTTATTATGAAATCATACCCAAAGTCTTTAAGTACAGGCACCTATGAGAAATGAGGAATCTTCTAGGGCAGAGATGTTCAGAACCAGGACTCACTGACTTTTATGCTATTTTGGTGGAACGAGAGGAGAGGGGAGGGGAGGGGAGGACAGGGGAGAGGAGGGGAAGGCCACATCAGCATTTAAGTGTCTCCTGCAAAGCCACCATGTTGTGCAATCCCAGGGACACCATCACTGTGGTCTGTGGAGCCCCTGGAAGTTGTGCTAAGTGGCAGCTCTGTTCTACCCTATCCTTACTCAAGGAAACTCTTGTTGCCCCAGTTGCAGATATCTGTGTTCTTTTTCTGATCACATTGTTGACCTACTCAAGGCTTTAGTACCACAGGACTGGCCATGCCCCCCACAGTGGGCAGCTTCAGCCATCTCCAAGCTGGAAGGAGCAGCGGTACCTGCCGTAGAGCTCGTGTCCAAAGCTGGTGAGGTCAGCTCATGCCCAGGCCAGCAACAGCAATGGCACTTCCACCAGACCAGCTCTGTGAGGATGTGGGCATTGTTCATTGTTGAGGTATAATTCACAAGGCCTAGCTTCTGGTTCTCCTGGAGAATCTATCTGAGAAATATACATGCTCTAACTCATTCCTTTGGCTTATCTAGCCAGAGGTGGATTCTGTTGTCAGCACCTGAGAACCGCATCCGCTAGACCCTGCCCCCCCCCACACACACACATATACACACACACACACTTTTTAAATTATCTCCTTTTATCATGTTATTTTTCTCAGGTAAATAGACCCTTCTTGAGGCACTCTCTTCTGTTGACTTCTGTGACTCTGCCCCTCCTGGTTCTCTATCCCCTCTCTGGACACTCCTTCCTGGCCTCCTTTGCCAAACCCTGCTCCCCTGCCTGGCCACTTTAAGACTGGAATTCCTCAGGGCTCTGCCTGGGAGGTTTTCTCTTTATAATTCTTCCACAAGGACCCACTTTCACCCACTCAACTGAGTAAACTTCTCCTTCAAGTCTTAGCTCAAATATCACTTCAGAGGGGTTATCCCTTCAACTTCAATCTGAATGTGGTCCCCTGTTCCAGTCTCTCAACTCACTATTTTCCCTCACAGCATTTGTACTGTAGTGACTGATGCTAGTTGGCCCCACATGAGCAGCCTGGACAGAGCATTGTGTTCTAGGAGTTCAAAGCCACTCTGATCTCTCAAATAACTCTTGCTTTTCCTTGCCCCTTCTCTCCATCCTTCTCTTCCTTCTCTTCCTTCTTTCTCTTCACTAACTTTTAACACACTTTTCTCGACTTCAGGGCCAAACACTTGGTCAGTTAGGAAAGGCACCTTGTTGAAGAGTAATGTGTCACAGTGCTGCCAAGTGACCCCAGCCACAAGATGTGGGGAAGGGAGAGCATGTTTTTGCACTGCTACTGAGTAGGACACGTGCTTACTTACAAACGAGGGTCTCTTCCTTCCCATGCTGAATGGAAGCAGGCCAGGGCACAGGTTGACATCTTGGCTAGGTGGCTGCTGTGGGCTTGTCCCACAAGAGCCAATAGACTGGCGAAGTCAGAGGCCAGAAGCAGGGCAGGCTGGGTGCAGTGGCTCACGCCTTTAATCCCAGCACTTTGGGAGACCAAGGCAGGTGGATCACCTGAAGTCAGGAGTTCAAGACCAACTTGGTCAACAGGAGAATTGCTTGAACCCAGGAGGTGGAGGTTGCAGTGAGCTGAGATCATACCTTTGCACTCCAGCTTGGGTAACAAGAGCAAAACTGCATCTCAAAAAAAAAAAAAAAAAAAAAAGGCAGGGTGAGGCCATCCTCACCATAAGTTCCATTAGACTTGATTTGGCCACCATTGCCACAATTATGATCCATATCTCTTACAAACACAAGGATAGTATTTTTTTGGTTAAGTTGTAAGGAGAATCAAAGTCAGCAAAGTCATTCCATCCTGAGCTACAGAAGAGACAAGAGTACAGTTCCATCTCTTGCTTCTGGGGTAGGTTCTCGAGCAGAACTGGGTTCTTTAGAAATAATAACCTCTTCCTATCCCTACCAACACTCTCCACTAACAGTGCTTTTTTTTTTCTTTTTTTTTTTTGAGACAGAGTTTTGCTCTTGTCACCCAGGCTGGAGTACAGTGGTACAATCTCGGCTCACTGAAACCTCTTTCTCCTGGGTTCAGTTCTCCTGCCCCTGCCTCCTGAGTAGCTGGGATTACAGACAATTTCAGTTCTCCTCCCTCAGCCTCCCAAGTAGCTGGGATTACAGGCACCTGCCCCCACGCCCAGCTAATTTTTGTATTTTTAGTAGAGACGGGGTTTCACCATGTTGAGCAGGCTAGTCTTGAACTCCCGACCTCAGGTGATCCACTCGCCTCAGCCTCCCAAAGTGCTGCGATTACAGGCATGAGCCACCACACTCGGCAACAGTGCTTATTTTTAAATTAACTTCCCCTCATAGACTCCGTTTTTTTTTTTTTTTTTTTTTTTTTTTTTTGAGACGGAGTTTCCCTCTTGTTACCCAGGCTGGAGTGCAATGGCGCAATCTCTGCTCACCGCAACCTCTGCCTCCCAGGTTCAGGCAATTCTCCTACCCCAGCCTCCTGAGTCGCTGGGATTACAGGCACGCGCCACCATGCCCAGCTAATTTTTTGTATTTTTAGTAGAGACGGGGTTTCACCATGTTGACCAGGATGGTCTCGATCTCTTGACCTCGTGATCCACCCGCCTCGGCCTCCCACAGTGCTGGGATTACAGGCTTGAGCCACTGCGCCCGGCCTTTTTTTTTTTTTTTCTTAATTAAACACAAAGTTTCCACATATTGGTCAGGCAGGTCTCAAACTCCTGACCTCAGGTGATCCACCTGCCTCAGCCTCCCAAAGTGCTGGATTACAGATGTGAGCCACCGTGCCCAGCACAGACTCTGTTCTTTAAATAAACTTGACTGAGATATAATTTACATATGGTAAATTGTAATGTGTACACTTTGAGGGCTTTGGTGGATTGTGAAAGCCCCACCAACCGCAAGATCCAGGATTTTCAGCTCCCAAAGTTTCCTTTGGGAAACGTGCTGCTGGGGCTGGAGATCAGGGGTATGGTATCGCTGACTTTCAGTAATACAGAAAAATGCCACCAGTATGCTGGCTAATACCAAGCCGGGCCTAAGGCATGGCTGCAGCTGTGGCTGATTGCAGCCCCCTTTGCTGTGGGCGCACCCAACAGAGGCGCCTAGGTGAGAGCAGCACTTTTTAAAGACATCTTGCCCCATTTCCCTCATTTTTCAGTATTTCTTACATCTTGAGGCTGTCCTTCCCTCCAACTCCCCACCAAAAATCCCTTTCTCGCTTGGGCCTTGACTCCTTCACACCCCACCCAGATTTGGATCAGTTCTTTTCCTCTCTAACTAGTCATTCTCATTTCCAGGGCTTCTCCATTTCACCTCTCCCCAACCATCAAGAACTCCATTTACAGTAGAAGACTCATCAGCCAAACAGGCAGACCGGAACCCCTTTGCATCAGTTAGGCCTGGGTCTCGTATAATAATATGAGGCCCAAAATAACAGAAGCTCAAGCAATATAGTTTTTTTCTCTCTCCCATCATGGGGTCCACAGGTGAGTGATCCAGAACCAGAATGATGGCAGCTTCTTTAACACCAGAAACCTAGACTCCCTCTGTCTTCTGCTCTGCCATCTTTGCACATGACACCCATCCTTAAGGATGCCACCTGATCCCAGATGGCAGCTGATGCTCCAGGCCCTTTTTACCATCCACCTTCCAGGAGGAGAGAGAAAGAGCACAAGGGTTAAAAGGGCACACACACACCTTGAAACTACCTTGCCGAAAGTCACTTCTCCTGCCCTCTCACATGGAAGGAATGACAAGGGCTACCTCGAGCTGCAAGAGAGGCTGGGGAGTGCATGAAAAGGCAGCCACTGAGCTGTGGGTATGGCTGCCCCAAAGTTAGGAAGAGAGGCATGAATAATGGTGACTCTCAGCTTCCACTCCCACAGATGAAGGTAGAAGTTGGCACGGCAGGGGCTGTGTGAACAGAGTGAATTTCCGTTGGAGAGCACGAGGAAGAAAGAGGCACTCCAAAGTCTGGTACTGCAGTGCTGTGTCATTTATGCCCATGACATTTACATGTTTATTTGTTTAATGTCTGTCTCCTCCTCCCCACACTGCTCAGCCATCAGCGGCATGAATCACCAGTATATCTGACCACAGCCTGGCGTGAAGCCCAGCCCAAAGAAGACAATTAATACATAATTTGTGGACTGAAGAGAGATTTCTCATTGAACAAAGTGAGCCTTCCTTTGTTGACATGGACAATTCTCATTCAAATAAATTTAGTGAGATCTAGGCTATAAAAGTGTCAGCTCTGGACAAATGTGACTAAATCTGAAAGATGAAAGAAAAAGCATATGATTATTTTATTCCACTTTATTAAACTAAATAGCACTGCTGATTGTCAGATCCACTACTGAGCATATGCTGATTGGAGCTCTAAAGGTATGCTACTAATTCACGCTATTTGGTGCAAAATTTATGTCTGTGGTTCTTGGAATCCCTTATTGTTGAGGTATAATTTACGAGTAGTAAACTACACCTCTTTCCAATGGGGTTCAATGAGTTTTGACAACTGTATACACCTGTGTAAACACTGCCACCCTCGAGATATAGAACAATTCCATCACTCAAGAAAGCTCTCTCTCTCGCCGCTTTGCAAACAATCCCCCCAGCCTCTGGGCCAAGCACCGGCTGGTCTGCTTTCTCTCGCTATAGATTAATGTTGCCTGTTCTAGAAGTTCATAGTTTGAGTCTGACTTCTTTCACTCAGTGGAATGTTTTTGAGATTCCCGCATGTTATTACCATGTATCAATAGTTTATTAATTTTTGTTGCCAAGTAGTACTCCTATGTTGGGGTGCCATCGTTTGTTCGTCGACTCACTTGCTGACAGGGAGCCATTCCTACTTTTGGGCTATTATTAATAAAGCTGCTATACACATTTGCATACAGATTTGGTGTGGACATGTTTTCCATTCTCTCTGGGAAACTCTTAGAAGTGGAATGGCTGGGTCATATGATCCGTGTATGCTTAACATTTAATTTGCCAGATTCAGCAAAAAACACAGAACACTCAGTTAAATTTGAATTTCAGATAAACAATGTATAATTTTAGTGTAAGTCCTATGTAATATTTGAGACACACTTACACCAGAAAATGATTCACTGTTTATCTGACATTGACAGTTAACTTTCTGTATTTTATCCGGCAACCCTATTTTAATTACTCCAGCAAAATCACCAAGTTTGGTTACAGCCTGGCTCTATCATATTTATCGTGCAATGAAGGCTTGTAATCATAGTTTTAAGCAACACAGAAAAGTACAGAATTAAAAGTGAATGCTCTGATGATAGTTGCAAAAGCCGGTGAACATACTGAAAACATTCTGTACTGGATACTTCACATGGGTGAATTGCATAGTATTCAAATATATCCCAATAAAGCTGCTTAAAAATAAAGTGATAGCTCTCTCTTCATAGCCTCTTCTCTCTTCCCATTTCAAATCCCCCTTCCAAGAGGTCATCACTGTGAAGTCTGGTGGGCATTCATCCCTTTTTCTCGAAGCACGCTCAGGCTGCACGGGAGGTCTGCACTCAACTCTCCAACACCGCTACCCACTCTGCGGGCTCCCAGGTGAGATGCTGGAACTACATTTCCCAGAGTCCCTTTCGCCTCAGGGTTGCAGGTTCATGTTGGCCTGCAAAAGGTTCCTGCTCATTATCTGCAAGAAGGAGGGAAAGAGACCATTCTCCTCTGGAGGCCGCTCCTCCCAAGCAGGTGGGAGACAGGAGGTTGCAGCGGCCCACTACAACCTTGTGTGAGATGGAGCAAGAAGTCTCCCTTTTTTAGAGGCCTGTGGGCCCTAAGCATGGACATAAATCTTAAGTTCTTTCAAGAGAAATTCCAGGTACCTAGTTACCTCTGAGAAGTAAGTAAGTAACTTGTTAAACAAGAAGGTAATATTAGCCTAAAACAATAGCTAAAGAAGTTGGAGTCCCAGAGATGTTTGCATTACCTATAGAAATTAAAGATATCTTCACATATATCCCTGAGTTGTCTTTCAAAGGCTTGGACTACCCACTGAAGACCCCCACAAACGGATCAGGGGCATGGCAGGTAGACCCCAGATAAGGGGGAAGTGAAAACTAACTTTATTGTCCCTTGTTCTAAGTTTTTTTTTTTTTTTCCTGAAGGGCTTGGAGACAGTTTCTTCCCATAACCAGTTAACATTTTTCTAGTGATCTCACATTTTTAAACAAAGCTTCTCTTCCTTAGCCAATTGCAAATCCGAAGATGTTTAAATCTACCTATAACATGTAAGACCTTTGCTTCAAGACATCCTACTCTTTTTGGCCAAAACCAATGTGGACCTGCCATGTACTGATTTCTGATTTGCTTGTAGCTTCTGTCTTCCTGAAATTTGCCCCTGCCCTTAAAAACTCTTACCTGCAAGCCATCAAGGAATTAGGGACTTAAGTATAAGCTGCTGATGCTCCTTGGTTGGCACCTTGCAATAAATGCCTTCTTTTCTATCACTGCAAAAACCTCAGTTTGAGTATCTGGTTTTACTGCACTGGGCAAGCAGGACCCAGTTCACTTCTATAATGTGTGTGAACCTCTCACATTGGTCCTTCAGGCTGAGGTCACCAGCAGCAGCTTCCCTGACCTCCAGTCTTTCAGGCTTTCCAATAATTCCCTACAGTAAAACCCTCCTAAATGGAATACGTGGAGGCTTTTCTGATATCCTGACCAAACCTGATCTACTGTGGTTGTTTTAACAGCTGAAGAGTATCCTGGTGTATGAGTATCTTATAATGAATTTAACCTCTCCCTTATTGATGGACACTTGGGTTTTACTAGCAATTTACTAACACAATGTCAGGATAAGCTTTCTTTCTTGCATGCACATACACACACACAAGTTCTTTTTTCATCACCCTCAAGCACATGACTGCTGGATTGTGCTTTAAGGAACTTTCCATCACACCAGGAACATGTCACGTTGTTAGGTTCCTGTGATCACTGTGAGGAAGAGGAGGGGGAGGGGACCATGGAGGCTATAATGTCTAGACTCTTTCTTCCCTGTCTTCAGTTCACCAAATGTAGTTCAACTGTCAACAAAGGGGCTCTTTGAAGCATCCTCTAAATTTAAAAATTTTGTTTTTAGAAATAGGATCTTGCTTTGTTGCCTAGGCTGGTCTTGAACTCCAGCATCAAGCAATCCTTCCATCTCCTACCCACACCAGGCCTATATTTATTAATTATTTTTTTTAAACAGAGTCTCACTCTGTCACCCAGGCTGGAGTGCAGTGGCACTATCTCAGGTCACAGCAACCTCTGCCTCCCAGGTTCAACCGATTCTCCTGCCTCAACCTCCAGATTAGCTGGGATTATTGGCACACACCACCACACCTGGCTAATTTTTGTATTTTTAGTAGAGACGGGGGTTTCACCATGTTGGCCAGGCTGGTCCTGAACTCCTGACCTCAAGTGAGCCGCCTGCCTTGGCCTCCCAAAGTGCTGAGATTTCCAGCATGAGCCACCATGTCCAGCCCCTAAATTTATTTTTTAATTGTCAGATTGTTACCAGCAGTGAATCCATAAGGGTCTGCAGCAACCTCTGTTCTCGCCTACTCAGAAGAAAGAATTTTGGGCCGGGCGCGGTGGCTCAAGCCTGTAATCCCAGCACTTTGGGAGGCCGAGGCGGGTGGATCACGAGGTCAAGAGATCGAGACCATCCTGGTCAACATGGTGAAACCCCGTCTCTACTAAAAATACAAAAAAAAAAAAAAATTAGCTGGGCATGGTGGCACGTGCCTGTAATCCCAGCTACTCAGGAGGCTGAGGCAGCAGAATTGTCTGAACCCAGGAGGCGGAGGTGGCGGTGAGCTGAGATCGCGCCATTGCACTCCAGCCTGGGTAACAAGAGCAAAACTCCGTCCCCAAAAAAAAAAACAAAAAAAACAAAGAATTCCACCAAGGGGCATAAGATAGAGTGAGAGACCAAGGCCATTTTTACAGCAGGATTTTATTAAAGTTTTAGGGTGGGAATGAAAGAAAGTAAAGTACACTTGGAAGAGGGCTAAGTGGACAACTTGAGAGGTCAAGTGTGCTGTTTGACCTTTGACTTTGGGTTTTTTAATTTTTTAAAGATGGGGTTTCATCATGTTGGTCAGGCTGGTCTTGAACTCCCAGTCTCAGGTGATCCGCCCGCCTTGGCCTCCAAAGTGCTTGGATTACAGGCGTGAGCCACCACGGCCGGCTGACTTGGGGTTTTATACCTTAGTATGCTTCTGTGGGGGTGAGGGTTGTATCTTTTCTTGTTTGATCCTTCCCTTGGGTTGGGCTGTCCGCCTGCGTGGTAGTCGGCCCCCACCTGGGAGGAGCCGCATGCGCAGTATGTTTACTGAAGTTGTACGCATGCTCACTTGAGACGTCCTTCGTCCTTCCCTTACCGGTCCAGTGCTCCTAGAGGAAGGTCATATGTGAGTTAAATTCTGCCATTTTGCCTCTTAAGAGCATTCTTGAACCCAATCACCCAATTCCTGAGATCTTTTTGAGAAGCTGCTAATCACCAATTTCAGGTTTGTCTATCTATTGGGAGACTGCCTTTCCCTGGCGCAGGCTGCGAACAATTATTACTTGAGACAGCTTAACCGCCTGACCATCACCTGATGGTCACCTGACATTCCTGGTGGGGGGAGGGGGCCTCTCCTGCCCTGCTCATATCTGCCTGACTACCTACTGTAACAATTTCTAAGGAAGCCCCATTGCCTTCTAATCATCCTTGGTCACCTGGACCTGGGGCAGGGGCACCGCTCTCAACTCTATACCTTAGCTCCCGCTTCCACCATAACAGTTCACAAGAACTGGCGTAACCCTTGAAATATCCAGTTTCCCTTCTTTTGCCATTTTCTGTGGGCTGCTATGATTCAAGTCAGAGAAAGCTTCTGCCGCAGCCCCCACCTCCATCGCCACCACCGGGGTGAGCCCCCACACCCCTGCCTGGCTTCTCAGCCCTCGCCGGGGCTCCTGGCTTTGTGCGGAGTGGTCCTGCCTTCCCACATAATGCCCTTATCTCACCAAACCTTCACCCTGAAGCCATGAATTAGAACTTCTAGCTGACTAAATGCACTATCTCTCAGAAATTTGTCTTGTGTCCTTTCTTCTTCTCATGCCCAATCAAATAATAATTAGCATCACTTTACAAACTTCTCTGGGCTAACCCTAGAGCTCTGCTGTAACACTACCCAGGTCTCCCGGTAAAGCCTGACCATACCTTCCATCCTTGTTTTGTTGCTGATAAATAAGCTTTTTACTGACCCTGCAGAAAAATTTTTTCTTTTTTTCTCTTTTTCCTTTATATCTTGAGCTGTGCCATGGCAAAACACCACCAACCCCATTTTCTAACCCTTACACAGAGGTCCTCTTCCCACTTCTCCCTGTGTGCCCAGTGGGGTATGAAAACACAGCCTGAAACTGTTCTCTAGCTGCTTCCTGTCAGGTTCCCAACCCTTCTCCATTAGCATTCTTAACTCCACAGAGATTTCTTCCACCCTACTTTGAAATACAATTTCCCTCAGGCCACAACATTTACTATTATTTTATAGATAAAACTTTATTTTACTGGCACTTGGTAAATAATAGAACAGTAAATAGAACAAGTACTATTTATAAAATGATTACAGAACATAATACAATTGCCAGCATTGTTTTGTTTGTTTGAGACAGAGTTTCCCTCTTGTTGCCCAGACTGGAATGTGATGGAATGGTGCAATCTTGGCTCACCGCAACCTCCACCTCCCAGGTTCAAGTGATTCTCCTACCTCAGCCTCTGGAGTAGCTAGGATTACAGGTATGTGCCACCACACCTGGCTGATTTTTTGTATTTTTAGCAGAGATGGAGTTTCTCCATGTTGGTCAGGCTGGTGTCAAACTCCTGACCTCAGCTGATCCACCTCCCAAAGTACTGGGATTACAGGCAAGAGCCACCACACCCGGCCAACTGCCAGCATTGTTTCTAAAGGGCATTACAAACACTGCACTGTTGGCATTAGTAAACATATTTGTTTTAAAGGCTCAATTTTATCAGAAGAAATGTAGAAACAGAAACTGCGATGGTGTAAAAGGCTCTACCCTATGATTACTTGGTTTTCCCAAATCTAATTTTTTTTCTAGATCTACATACATTAGCTATTCTTTGAGAATAGCACTTTAGCTTAGCATAACTAACTAATCTCTATTTACTCATGAAATTTTGAAGAGAGGAGCTCAGAGGGAAAAGTTATTCAACTTAAAATATCTAAGTAAGTGATGCTTGAAGCAGATGAAAAACCAGCTGGCCTACTTCCATTACTTAATTAAGAAGGTCAAATCAATATACAGGTGTTTGCTAATTTTATTAATTTTTTTGGTCAATTACATTTATGATATTCAGTGATGTCTGTCTACAATGATGTACATATATATATGCAGGCCCTTTTAAAGAACAGGTTCTGTAATTTTCCAAATCCCAATATGGCCAGTAGCTTCCTGGGTCTGTGAGACCCAGGATCAAGTTTCTCCTTTGATGTGTCTTGGAGTGTGGCCCATCTAGTAGTATGTGAGATGACAGTAGGAGGTACGTGAACACATTTTTAAAATTTTAATAGGTAAATATTTATGATAGATTAGGAAAAAACATAGCATATAGAATTCCTGATTTTATGGGTACTGTTGCTTAGGGTGAAATTAAAATATAGCTAGTAGATTCAAAAATAAATATTAAGTGGAAAATGTAAGTGGTAAACAGGACAAAAAACATGCGAAGATGGTACAAGAATGAAATTGAGAAGGCCCTGTTCTTCCTCTCATGCTGCCTAACACATCATGATTAAATAGTATGATGCCTGATCTTCAACCATCCTTTCTGCAGTTTTTTGTTTTTTTGTTTTTAGAGATGGAGTCTTTCTCTGTTGCCCAGGTTAGAGTGCAGTGGCATGATCTCAGCTCACTATAACCTCCACTTCCCAGTTTAAGTGATTTTCCTTCCTCAGCCTCCCAAGTAGCTGGGATTACAGGCCACCACGCCTGGCTAATTTTTGTATTTTTTTTTGTTGTTGTTGTTTAATATTTTTTTTTTTTGAGTCGGAGTTTCGCTTTTGTTACCCAGGCTGGAGTGCAATGGCGCGATCTCGGCTCACCGCAACCTCCGCCTCCTGGGTTCAGGCAATTCTCCTGCCTCAGCCTCCTGAGTAGCTGGGATTACAGGCACGCGCCACCATGCCCAGCTAATTTTTTTTTGTATTTTTAGTAGAGACGGGGTTTCACCATGTTGACCAGGATGGTCTCGATCTCTTGACCTCGTGATCCACCTGCCTCGGCCTCCCAAAGTGCTGGGATTACAGGCTTGAGCCACTGCGCCCAACCTGTATTTTTAATAGAGATGGGATTTCACTATGTTGGCCAGGCTGATCTTGAACTCCTGACCTCAGATGATCCATCCACCTTGGCCTCCCAAAGCGCTGAGATTACAGGTGTAAGCCATTGTGCCTGGCCCATCCTTCCTGCTTTATGTCAAATGATCAGCCACAGGTATAGCAAGTTAACTTTCGTGACTGGCTCACAGTGCCCTGCTCTTTCCTGCAGAGCTGGAGTAGTGAGGCAGAATCTACCTGCTAGACTAATTGTGCTGCGTTTGGGTTTCAGAAAAGGCCAGGGAGCATTTATCTGTCCAGTGGCCAGTAAGTTGATTTGGATTTGTATTGCTTTTAAGAAAGAGGAAGAGGGTGGTAGTGATCTCCTCTCCCAGATCCCTGAGCAGCTGACTTCCTGGTGTCACAGGGTCTTGCTGGTCTGAAAGCATTTCAACATCAGGCTCAGGCCCCTGCAGAGCAAATCCCATGACTCCAGTCTTTGTTGTGCCAGAATTCTGTTGTGGACAACTCTGTTTAACTGAGCAAGTCTTGAAACATCTTTTTAAGTTATAAGGATTTTATGGGAAGAGAGGCTTAATTCTGCAGAATTTGATTTATTTTAGTATTAATAATTTTTGATTGATTGTTTTTTCTAGAAAGGGTATAAGATGACTTACGAAAATATATCCAGGCTGGGTGTGATAGCTCACGCCTGTAATCCCAGCTCTTTAGGAAGTCAAGGTAGGAGATCACTTGAGCACAGGAGTTTGAGACCAGTCTGGGCAGCAGAATAGCTGGGTGTAGCAGTGCACTCATGTAATCCCAGCTACTCAGGAAGCTGAGGTGGGAGGATCACTTGAGTCCAGAAGGTAGAGGTTGCAGTGAGCCAGTATCACATCACTGCCCTCCAGCCTGGGTGACAGAGCAAGGCTCTATCAAAAAAAAAATGAGGACAGGAAAAAGAAAATGCAGCCACAAATGGAGAGTCTAACCAAAATATGTGCTGTATGCGCTCTGTGCTTACTGGTAGTGCTGGCAGAGTTGGCTCTTAGCTTCCTAATAGCAAGGTAATGAAGGCAACAGTGAGCTGTGTGGCTCACAGGGTCCCTAATATATATATTTTTTGAGACAGAGTCCTGCTCTGTCACTGAGGCTGGAGTGTAGTGACATGATCTCGGCTGGCTGCAGCCTACACCTCCTGGATTCAAGCTATTCTTGTGCCTCAGCCACCCAGTATCTGGGACTACAGGCATGCGCCACCATGCCTGGCTAATTTTTGTGTTTTTAGTAGAGATGAGGGTTTCTCATGTTGCCCAGACCGGTCTTGAATTCGTGGCTTCAAGTGATCCACCCACCTCAGGCTCCCAAAGTGCTGAGATTACAGGTGTGAGCCCCATGCACAGCAGCTAGTTGTTTTTGTTTTTGTTTTTTTTTTGTTTTTCTAAAAAGAGAATACAGCTGCTCAGGCTAAGCATTCCCTGTACTGAAATCAGAGAGAAATTTCTCATATACACATAATTCCTTCAAAAGGATCCTCAGTGATTTCCTTTGGATGGACCACAGTGACTTTCCAGGGCTGTCCCTCTAGCAGAGGAGGGCGCTTCAGGCCAAAGTGAGCATGGGAAATCAGTTCCACAGGAAGCCAAGATGATGTCCTTTGGGGACACATCTCAGCTTGTTAGCTTAATCCCTGGACCCGATGGGCGGTTAGGCCTATTATTGCTGAGCAAGCTCTGCAAACTCTTCAGCATCAGTGAGTTCAGGGAAGCATATTAATAACTGTTCAGGGATTCAGTGCTGTGTGCTTTTAAGGTGCTGAGCAAAAGGCAGGGTCAGGACTGGCTGCATGAGTTGTGAGATCCAGGGTAAAATGAAAATATAGCGTTCCTTGTTCAAAAGTTAGGATTTCAAGATGGTGACAACAGAGTATTAAACCAACCGAAGCTCCTTTCTAAGAGTGGGGCCCTGTGGGACTGCACAACTTATAGCTCTATGAAGCTGGCCCTAGGCAGGAGAGATGTCCTCATGGAAAATCAAAGAACCTGGCGAGGACACAGCCTGAAGAGAAGGTGAAGCCAACCTGCACTCTGCTGATCCCCAGACTGCAAACAGGGTTAATTTCCCATGTTCTTTTTTTTTTTTTTTTTTTTTGAGACAGAGTTTCGCTCTTGTTACCCAGGCTGGAGTGCAATGGCGCGATCTCGGCTCACCGCAACCTCCGCCTCCTGGGTTCAGGCAATTCTCCTGCCTCAGCCTCCTGAGTAGCTGGGATTACAGGCACATGCCACCATGCCCAGATAATTTTTTGTAGTTTTAGTAGAGACGGGGTTTCACCATGTTGACCAGGATGGTCTTGATCTCTTGACCTCGTGATCCACCCACCTCGGCCTCCCAAAGTGCTGGGATTATAGGCTTGAGCCACCGCGCCCGGCCCCTCCCCAAGTTCTTAAAGACAGTGACTCTCAAATCCCAAGCTTGGGTGTGGAAGAAATATTACTTTATTTCTCATAACAAGTTAATTTTTTGGCTCCACACCTCACATTACAAGGCTGACAGAAAAGAAAATGAATAAAACAACCCCCACCACCAATCGCATCCTAAAGCCCAGTCCTCCCTGCAGTTTTTGCATAGAAAGCTTTATTATTTGAGTTATTTGGGGTGTTTCCCCATAGGGATTTCCTGCAAGGAATATTGGGGAGAACAGGGACAGTGGCATGTAGCCCCACCTGGTCTTAACAGAGTTTTAATGAGAGCTGGAGGAGGAAGGTCGGTCTCTGGGTAACAGGAAGCTGCTGGTGGGAAAATCCTGCCCCATTAGATGCTTCTCTGCCACCCCAGACATGAGTGGGCCCAACTCTGCCTCCTAGGCTAGATATAGTCAGGTCCCAAAGCTCAGGACATTTACTGGAGGTCTGGAGCAAGAACCACTAAAGAATCAGAACTGTTTGTTCATTCAATGCACATTTGTTGAATACAGATTAGATCAGGCACTGCTCTTGGGGCTAGGAAGACAGCCATGAATAAAATAGACCCAAATTCCTGCTCTTATGGAGCTTGTATGCTACTTATGGAAGACAATCTGTTTTTAAATGAGTCAACTATATTGTATCTAGGAAAATAAGTGCTATGTTAAAAAATAAGCATGAAAAGAACTAGGTTATACTAGGTGTGAATATTGTTGGGTGTCAAGGACAATCTCACTGAAAAGGGGCATTTGGGCAAAATACAAAGAAGTCAGGGAGTGAGCCAGCCAAATTTTTAGGGGAATGGCTAGTGCACAGGCCCTGAGGTCAGAGAACCTGGTGGGCATGAAGCACAGCAGGAGATCGTGGGAACCTTGAGTAGAGTGGTGTTGGTGGTAGGGAGTGAGGTCAGGGAGGGAGCAGTGGCTGCAGCAGGACTTGTGGAAGGATTAAGTGACTTATTAGAGATCAAGAGGAATGAAAATTGGAGTTTAATTTTGGACATTTGATATTTGAGATGTTTATTATATATCCACATGAGATAGGGTTAGGTTATCCATATGGAAAAAATGGACATCAATCAGAAGTTAACTCTAATTGAATCATAGACCTGCATGGAACTAAATACAAAAGGTAAAATTATGGTTAAAATTCTTGGAAGAAAACATAGATGAAAGTCTTTGTGACTTGGTAGAAGGCAAGGATCTCCTATATAGAACAAATAAAATGGAATTTTTGTACTAACTTGATAAATTGGAATTTATTAACATTTAAAACTCTTGCTCATTGAAGGATACTATTAAGAAAACAAAGAGAAGGGCCAGGCACAGTGGCTCACGCCTGTAATCCCAGCACATTGGGAGGCCAAGGCAGGTGAGTTGCCTGAGGTCAGAAGTTCAGGACCAGCCTGGCCAACATAGAGAAACCCCATCTCTACTAGAAATACAAAAATTAGCCAGGCATGGTGGTGCACATCTGTAATCCCAGCTACTCAGGAGACTGAGGCAGGAGAATCACTTGAACCCAGGAGGCAGAGGTTGCAGTGACCCAGGATTGTACCACTGCACTACAGCCTGGGTGATAGAGCGAGACTCTGCCTCAAAAAAAAAAAAAAGAAAGAAAGAAAAAAGAAAACAAAGAGACAAACCAAAAAATGGGAGAAAATATTCACAACATAGAAAACTGTTACATCTTCATAATAAGACAAATAACCCTTTTTTTTTTTTTTTTTCTGAGATGGAGTTTCGCTCTCATTACCCAGGCTGGAGTGCAACAGCACGATCTCAGCTCACCGCAACCTCCGCCTCCTGGGTTCAGGCAATTCTCCTGCCTCAGCCTCCCGAGTAGCTGGGATTACAGGCACGTGCCACCATGCCCAGCTGATTTTTTGTTTTTTTAGTAGAGACGGGGTTTCACCATGTTGACCAGGATGGTCTCGATCTCTTGACCTTGTGATCCACCCGCCTCGGCCTCCCAAAGTGCTGGGATTACAGGCGTGAGCCACCGCGCCCAGCCAATAACCCATTTTTTTAATGGGCCATCTATTTAAATAGACACTCATACAAGAATATATAAAAATGGCCAATAAGCACATAAAAGATGCCAGTGTTATTTGTCATCAGGGATCTATAACTTAAAACCATTTAAGTGTGATACCATTACCAATGGATTAAAGTTGCTACATTTTTAAAATTTAACAATACCAAGGTTGATGAGGCTGTAGAATAACTAGATGTCTAGCCATTGCTTGTGGAAACGCTACAGCCGCTTTCTAAAAGTTTGGTGGTTTTGTAAAAAGTTAGCCATACCTACTTGCTATGAGACCCAGACATTCCACTGCTAGGTATTTATCCAAGAGAAATGAAAATATATGTCCACACAAAGACTCGTACACAAATGTTTATAGTAGATTTATTTGTAATAGCCAAAATCAGGGCGAGGGGGTAGACCCATCCACAGGTGAATATAGATATACCCACACAATGGAATACTATTCAACAATATGAAAGAGCAAACTTCTGATATACACGACAACATGGATCAATCTCAAAATCATGCCGAGTGGAAGAAGCCAGGCACACAGGCATACATATGACATGGCTTCATTTGTGTAAATGAAAACCAATCTACAGTGACAAAAAGATCATTGGTCCCTGGGGCTGGAGGACCCTGTGCAAAGTGACACAAAGAATCTTTCTTTTTTTTCCCCCTCCCCCCCAACACAAAGAATCTTTTAGAGGTAATAGAGATGTTTTCTATTTTGATTTTGGTTGTGGTTTTATAGGTGCGCACAATTATCAAAATGCATTGAATGTGTATTTACTATATGTAAAATAATCCTCAGTGGAGTCGAAGAGAAAAATAGCCATTTCTATAGCCCCTTGTTGACCTCTCCCAGACAAGCTTTTACCCTTTTCACTCCAGGCCTTTTGCTAATGGGTTAATAGGACCTTAGACAAAGGTGTCCCTTTGGATCCAAAAAGGAGTATAAGAGCTGGACAGTGGCTCTCAAGTCGTTGGAGTTTTTTGTTTGTTTTGAGTGTATCTAGGAACGTTCTACTACAAGATCTGAGAAAGTTGTATCCTAGCCTAGAACACAGCCTGAGGCAAAAGCTTGCACGCTAATGTCTTCCTGAAATATACAATCCAAGGGAAGCAGAAATGATAGAAAAGGAGAGATGGGTCAGGGAAGGAGGGAGAACAAAGAGCAGGGGAAAGATTGCTGAGCTTGTCACAGTTTGCAAGAAACACAGCAGGTTGCTCATTCTCACAGGACATCTTAAGAGAGGGCAGAGCTATAACCCAGTCAAGACAGTTGGAGGTGGATAAAAAAAAAAAGAGAGAGAGGGCAGAGAAACCTACTGTACTTGAAACAGTCTGTTGTCTGAGAGGAAAGGTGAGTCATTTATCTGCTGGCTTCTTCCTTCCCATCTCCTCTCAAAATCCGCATGGGATGCCAGGTGTGGTGCTCACACCTGTAATGCCAGCACTTTGGGAGGTGGAGGCAGGCAGATCACCTGAGGTCAGGAGTTCAAGACCAGCCTGACCAACATGGAGAATCCCCATCTCTACTAAAAATACAAGATTAGCCGGGTGGGGTGGTGCATGCCTGCACTTCCAGCTACTCGGGAGGCTGAGGCAGGAGAATTGTTTGAACACAGGAGGCAGAGATTTTGGTGAGCAGAGATCATACCATTGCACTCCAGCCTGGGCAATGAGAGCCAAACTCTGTCTCAAAAAAAAAAAAAAATCCCCGTGGGGCGTCAGCTTCCCAATACTGCTCCACGCTGGGGAAGCTGGAGCCTCAGTAGGTCCCATGAGCAGGTGCAGGCCTCTCTCTGTCAGTTGGCTGTGCATATAGGCACTCCTTGGTCTGTGGTGATTGAGTCTCTGGCCAAGGCTTTGCCACGGTGGGAGGAATGGGAGCCTTCACCAGGACCACTCAGGCTGCGGGGGAAGGTCACTAGGGTTGGCAGGTCTGGGAGGGTGCCAGGTTGGTCTGGTGGAGTTGGGTGCCTGCAGTCTATGCACAGAAAGCTCCCTATATCTGGGTACGTCTGGTGTTTCCAAAAAGGGTGATGGAACCAGAGAGATGGGGGACACTGCTGTGATAGTGTTCCTAGACCCAGCGAGACTGACAAGAGTTGGTGCACCGATTTGAAACAACTTGACCCTTCTTTGAGTGTTACCAATTCTGCTGGGTTGAATAGTGGCCCCCACAAAACCTGTCAGTGGGACCTTATTTGGAAATATGGTCTTTGCAAGAGTAATCAAGTCAAGGTGAGGTCAAACCACATTCAGGTGGACCCTAAATAACTGGTATTGTTATAAGAAGAGAGAAATTTTGGCCAGGCTCGGCGTCTCATGCCTGTAATCCCAGCACTTTGGGAGGCTGAGGCAGGTAGATCACCTGAGGTCAGAAGTTCCAGACCAGCCTGGGCAACATGGTGAAACCCCATCTCAACTAAAAATAGAAAAATTAGCCTGGCGTGGTGGTGGCACCTGTAATCCCAGCTACTTGAGAAGCTGAGGCAGGAGAATCACTTGAACCCAGGATGTGGAGAGAATTTTGGACAGAGAGACACAGACACCTAGGGAGAGGGCCATGTGAAGCCAGAGGCAGACTGGAGGGCTACATCTACAAGCCAAGGAACACTACAGATTTCCAGGAGCCACCAGAAGCTAGAAGAGACAAGGAAGAATTCTTCCCTACGGCCTACAGAAGGAGTATGGTTCTCCCAGTGCCTTGATTTCAGACTTGAAGCCTCCAGAACTAGGAGAGAATAAATTCCTGTTGTTTTAAGTCACCAGTTTGTGGTACTTTGTTACAGCAGTTCTAGAAAAACAACACACTTCTCACTCCCATTACTGTCACAGCCCCAGTGTGCTGGCTTCCATCGTCGGACAGAAGCAGAGGACATCCCACAGGCTTCAGCCTGCAGACCCTAGGAGGTACAAAAAATGAAGGATGGGTTGTCTTTACTTTGGGGATTCTTATTACCTGAGGAAAGAAGTCTAAGGTGAAGCAGAGCTAGGTAGAAATGTTCTCCCTTCCTAAGGGTTCTGGACCTGGGCTAGAGAGGAGAGCAAAGGAGGAACAGTGGAGAAATGGAACCCTGGATGCCAGGAGGATCCCTGTCCGAATTCAAAGACTTAAGGGCACTCCTTGACTCAGGAACACCTAAATACCTTACCAAAAAGCTGCAGCTCAAAGGATGCACTCTGTAAGAAATCAGGGAATGTTGAGATGTGTGGATTACAGGACCCTGAGCAAGTGACTAACATCGAGCACTGCACCCTGGCCAGAGAATGTGGATATCCAGTAGGGCCAGGAATGTACAGGCCCAGAGCCTCAGAGTGAGTGCACACCACCAGGTGGCTTAGTAGAGAGGGAGAGGGAGAAAACAGCCCCCCCCCCCCCCCCCCCCCCCCCCTCCTACCCCTGAGAGCTTTGTCAGGCCAAGAGGCTGCTTCAGGAGTGGACAGAGAAGATGATGGCCTGGGGTGAGGATTATTTAAGAGTAATTTGGATAATAGAAGTGTTCAGGCCCAGCGCTTCCCCTTGAAGAGGGAAGCATAAATTCTGCTCACATCAGGCAAATATGTGGGGATTATTTATTTTCTTCCTATGAACAATGAGTGCAAAGCTGGAAAAGATTCCCACACTTGCCCACTGGCCCCATCCTGCCCACATCTGAGAACACAAGCTGTTTTCAGAGCTCAGTAATACTATAAAGATTTTGTCAACAAGTAAACCAGAAACTCTAAACCTCTCAGTAAGTTATCAAAAGCATCAGCCAGCACTGGAAACCCATCCCCCGCAACCCCCACCCATCCTGCAGAGGAGAGCTGGGAGCAGCCATCGACAGGGAGGACTGGGAGAGCCCCTAACTGTGGTGCATTACAGGCTCTGAGCTTAGGGCCCATGGCTTCGTCAAGGGTTTTCAAAAATATTCATATTAGGACCCTGGAAAAATACAGAGAGACAACAGAATAGAGGCAGTTGATAAAGGTTTGGTGAATATATTCCAATTTCATCACTGTTACATTTAGTATTTACAAACTTTTCCATCCATTTGAGGTGAGTGATAGGTGGGGTGAAAGGAGCTCTGCCTGGGGGTGGGGGGTGGACATCTCCAGAGGCCCACGTCCTTCTCAGGAACAGTGGCCAGTTGATCTAACTGATGGACGACAGACCTGTGCACAGGGTTCTACAGGGACCCTCACTGGGCAGTGATAGGAGGTGATACCGCTCAGAAACCATCTCCTGTGGGGCTGTGGGCACTGTGTGCTCACTGGAGAGGGAAGAAATGGCAGCGCTAAGCATAGCTCAGTTTTTTCTGGTCCACGATGGCCCTAGTGTTTAAGTGAAAGAGACATTTCTGCTGATATGTTTAGCCAAAAACATTGCTCACTAAAACTACCTATTCAGAAGTTATCCAGACAGGTATTCCATCTGATTTAGAGGCCATCAATTATTTTGTCTTCTGGAACGAGCCATCCACCCTAGGGTAGTGTTACAGCTCAATTGTGCCTCCCCAGAATTCACATACTGAAGTCCTGTCCTGTGGTACTGCAAAATGTGACTGGCTTTGAAGATGGGGTCTTTAAAGAGGTGATGAAGGTGAAATGAGGGTATATGGGCAGGCCATAACCCAAGGTGATTGGTGTCCTTGTAAGAAGACTAGGACACAGGTATGTGTGTATATATAGCAAGAAGGCAGCCATGTAAAAGCTAATGAAAGAAGTCTCAGAACAAACAAACCTGCCAACACCTGGATCTCAGACATCAGCCTTCAGAACTCTGAGAAGTAAATTTCTGTGATTCAGGACTCCCAGCTTGTGCTACTTTGTTATGGCAGCCCTAGCAAACTAGTACAGGCAGCATCCTGGTGGCAAGAGATTGCTTCGCTGGGAGCATCAGACGTGCCCCAGGGAGGATTAGAAGTTGCACAGAGGCTTAGGGCTTGGAAGTAAATACTTTTTAGTTTTTAGCCTCCCTGCTCAGATCTATTAGCGGACAATAAAACATCTAGGGTCACTCCTTAGGGCTCCCAAGGACCCTCTCCCTGAGGGATTAAACAGAACAGAACCCAGGAGAGATGAGGCAAGGGATGGCCAGGGGGGCATCTTATTCCACACTCACAGAGCTCAGGGACAGTGCCACCTGTCACAGTTCCTACTTATTGATATTTGAAAGGAAGCCCAGGCTGCCCTTTGACCTCTGTTTTTGCTCCAGAGAAAATGGATGCATCTGGGAAACCTCACTCAGTGTGCAGCTAAACTGAGGACACATTCCAAGATGCTTATTGGCCCATGGCGAAGGCCCCTCAGCCAAACCCCACATGCCAAAAATTGGAGACCATGACCCAGGTAGTGTGCCCAGAGCAACAGCTGGGCAATTGTGTCTGGCTGTGAAATTTGAGTCCCAGGTCAGCCCCGGCCAACAGGTTGCTGCACTTAGATGTTATAGCCGGGGAGGAACCAAGTCAGAGTACTGTTACTTGGTTAGGGGAGTGGGAGCCAGAGCCTGAATTACTCTGAGAACATACCCCCATAGCCTCTTGCCAGCGGTGGAACTGGAGGATTGGTGGCATCCACCCAGCCTCCAGACAGGAGCAGCCTCGATCAGAGAGCTGACAGTGTTCCAAGTTGACCCCCACCCTACTCCTAACCTCTGCAAGGAGAAGGTTTGGGACAATTAGTGGGTAGAGAGCCCAGCAACCCCAATTTTGCCTAGGAGTGGATCCCACTCCTATAGAGTATCAGGGGCAACCAACCTCCTCCCACAGAATCCTCAGAGGGCTGACTTCAGGAAGAAGGCAGCAGGGCTGGGTCAGGGATGAGGCCAATGTTGTCATGTAAGAAGGAAGCTTTCTGAGCAGAGAGGACCCCACTGTGCAAAGTGTAGGGGCCAGGGACAGCTCCTCATAATGCATATCAGTAAACCATCTCATTGCAACTGACCTACGACTGGCTCAGTGCCCTTCAGAAGACCACCTCTCACATGGCGCAGCAGGACCACCAGCTCCTCTCTACTCACTGAACATGGGGGAAGAAGCAGCCTCACCCTCTAAGAGTGGGAAGCTTGTGGCTAAAAGGCACTGTCTGTCCCTTTGCCCCTTTTTTCCCTCTACCTCCTCCCCTGTCTGCTGGTGAGATGAGCATGTCTTTCAGGATAATAATCTATAGGAGGTAACCAGTATTAGAAAGAAAGAGGTTTATTGATGTCGAAGCTGCTCCTGTCTGAAGAATGGGAGTATCTGTGTGGTCACCAGCCTTGGACACAAGGGTGCAGCATGAAGCCAGCACTGGATGAGATAGAAGATGGGGGTTGGAGGAGGACGGAGGGGAAGGGATTACGAGCACCTGGTGAACACAGACTCTCTTTCGATTTGCCTCTTCTGGATAATTCATATAAGTGGAGTCATACAGTGTGGGTCACGAAATGTGCCTAGCTTCTTTCACCCAACGTAATGTGTTTTTTTGTTGTTTGTTTTGGTTTTTTTTTTTAAACAGAGTCACACTCCGTTGCTCAGGTTGGAGTGCAGTGGTGCGATCTCAGGTGCAGCCTGAGCCTCCCAAGTAACTGGGACTACAGGCACCCGCCACAACACTGGGCTAATTTTTGTATTTTTAGTAGAGACGGTTTCTATTAAAAACCCATGTTGGCCAGGCTAGTCTCAAACTCCTAACCTCAAGTGATCTACTGATCTTGGCCTCCCAAAGTGTTGGGATTACAGGCGTGAGCCACCACACCTTGCCCCATCCAGCATATTTTCAAGGTCCACCTATGCTGTAGTCTGTAAACTCTTCATTCCTTTCTATGACTGGAAAATAGTCCATGCTGTGGATATGCCACATTGTTTATCTATTAATCTGTTCATAGACATTTGGGTTGTTTCTATCTTTTGGGTATTGTGTATAGTGCTGCTATGAACATTCATGTACAAGATTTTGTTTAAAATCCTGTTTTCAATTTATGGGGGTAGAACTGCTGGGTCGTAGTAATTTTATGTTTCACTTTTTTTTTTTTTTGAGATGGAATCTTGTTTGGTCACCCAGTCTTGAGTGCAGTGGCACAATCCAGGCTCACTAAAACCTCTGCCTCCTGCATTCAAGCAATTCTCCTACCTCAGCCTCGCAAGTAGCTGAGGTTACAGGCATGCACCACTATGCCTGGCTAATTTTTGTATTTTTAGTAGAGAGTTTTGCCATGTTGGCCAGGCTGGTCTTAAACTCCTGGCCTCAAGTGATCTTCCCACCTTGGCCTTCCAAAGTGCTGGCATTACAGGCATGAGCCACTGCACCCAGCCACGAACAAGTGTTACATTGAGGATAATGAGAGTCAGGTTTCTCACTTTTTTTTTTTTTTTTGACAGTCTCACTCTGTTACCCAGGCTGAAGTGCAGTTGCACAATCTCGGCTCACTGTAACCTCTGCCTCCCAAATTCAAGCGATTCTTCTGCCTCAGCCTCCTGAGTAACTGGGACTACAGATGCGTGCTACCGCACCCGGCTAATTTTTTATTTTTAGTAACAGGGATTCACCATGTTGGCCAGGTGGATCTCTAACTCCCGACCTCAGGTGATCTGCCTGCCTCGGCCTCCCAAAGTGCTGGGATTACAGGTGTGAGCCACCTTGCCTAGCCAGTTTCTCACTTTTGAACAATGGATTTACAAGGATGAAAAAGGGTAAGATTTGAATAAGCCCTGTGATATTAGATTGGAATTGAAGGTATTGGTATGAATCTAAGATTTTTAATATAGACAGAGAAATAGAATTACATTAGGTCTAGATATACAGACACACACACAAAGAAAGGACCTGCAAGCAATGACACCCAGTAGCAAATGAGCACACCTAACACCAAGGTCACAGTTTCCAAATATCCACTTCCCTGAGAATTAGGGCTCTTTGAAGAAATATCTGACCCCTGGACTGGGCTGAGCCAAGGAAAATAAAAGATAAGCCTGGATCATCTTACAACAAAAAGTAAGGGCTCAATATATCTTGGAGCCATTTCAAAAGAATCCAGGAACTAGCTCAAAGAGACCCCACTGGCTAAATGTAGAACAACTAAAATAAATAATTACAGTAATAAATATTAACTCATCAAATGAGAGTCTATCAGTCTGAAGAGCAACAAAGTTGGAGGACTAACACTGTCTGATTTCAAGTTGTATCATAGGTAGGGCCCAGTGGCTTATGTCTGTAATCTCAGCATTTTGGGAGGCTGAGGTGGGAGGATTGATTGTGGCCAGGAGCCAGGGCAGCATAGCAAGACCCCATTTCTACAAAAAATATAATAATATAAATTTTTAAATAAAGATATATTATAAACTTACAGTAATCAGGACAATGTGGTGTTGGCAAAAAGACACGTTGATCAGTGGAACAGAATAGACTCCAGAAATAGATCTATGCATGTATGGACAACTGATTTTTTTTTTGAGACAGGATCTGGCTGTTTCCCAGGCTAGAGTGCAGTGGTGCAATCTTGGCTCATTGCAACCTACACCTCCTGGGTTCAAGCCTACCTCCTGCCACAGCCTCTCAAGTAGCTGGGACTACAGACATGTGTCACCATGCCCAGCTAATTTTTGTATTTTTGGTAGAAACGGAGTTTCTCCCTCTTGCCCAGGTTGGTCTCAGACTCCTGAGCTCAAGTGATCCGCCCACCTCAGCCTCCCAAAGTGCTGGGATTACAGGCATGAGACACTGCGCCTGACCTGACAACTGATTTTATTACTAAGGCGTGAAGACAGTTTGGTGAAGAAAGGATGGTCTTTCCAACAAATTGTGCTAGAACAACTGGATATTTATATGCAAAAACTGAACTTTGAGCTATACCTCACATTATAGATAAAATTAACTCAAAATTAATTATATTTTAAACAGCTCTATTGTGGTATAACAGACAATAAGCCACATATATTTAAAGTGTACAGGTTATATCCACACCCATGAAGAGTGGCGTTGTCACTCAGATAAGGAAGACTGCAAGCACCAGTCAAATTTCAGTTGGAGAGAACAGAATTCAATCGAGCTACATTAAGCGGAAAGAGACGTTTTTTAGTATAAGAGAATTACAAGATCATTAGGAGGGCCAACAATATAGCTGCTAGACTCAGTATCCAGGAACAACTCTCGGAGACACATCACAGAGCTTGTTGCCAAGGGAACTGCTGTTCCTGCCACAATCAGCAAGCTGCCTCTGCTAAATTGGGAAGCCACCACTCCCTCCGCCAGCCTCAGAGCTGTACCACTTCTGGTGGGGTCTTCACTAACAAAACATACGCATATATCTTGCCTCTCCTTCTCATTAAATCAGTTCCAAATTCGTCTCACGTCTGATTGTCAAAAGCTAAATGACATCTGGAACCCTGGCATCAAGCAAGTCTGGAAAATGTGTTTTTTAGCTTTGTGGACTCTGCAGTATTGGAAGGCACTCTTTTTTCTCTTTCTTTTTATTTTTTTTTTTTTGAGACAGTCTGACTGTGTTACCCAGGCTGGAGAGGCACAATCTCAGCTCACTGCAACCTCCACCTCCTGTGTTGAAGCAATTCTCCTGCTTCAGCCTCCCGAGTAGTTGAGATTACAGGCGTGTACCACCATGCCTGGCCAATTTTTGCATTTTTAGTAGAGGCGGGGTTTCACTGTGTTGGCCGGGCTGGTCTTGAACTCCTTACCTCAGGTGATCTGCCACCTCAGCCTCCCAAAGTGCTGGGATTACAGGCATGAGCCACCACGCTCAACCTTGGAAGGCACTCTTAGAGGATGGTTGAGATTGATGTTGAGCCAGTCAATCCACAATATCCGTCACACTGTGGATGGAATCAGTTCGGGAGATAAAATCAGGAGTTCAGTTTTGAACACTGCAGATTTAAGGTATCTTTTCGATATATGACTAGATCTGAGTAGTAGGTAGGGAAATCAAATGCAGTAGAATTTAGTAGTTAGAGCATAGATTCTGGAACCAGTCTGCTTGTGTTCATATCATAGCTACATCCTGTATTAGCTGTGTGACACTGAGCAAGTATCTTAACCTTTCTGTGCCTCAGTTTTACCAGCTGTAAAATGACAATGATAATGCTAATAACCATTTATTTCAGTATCTTCCCAAGCATTGTTCTCATGAGAAATGAAATGAGTTAATGTTTGTAAAGTAAACACTTTACAAACATTGTAAACAGTGACTGGCATGAAATAACCAATGTATGTGTGTTTGCTGTGATAATAGTAATAATTTTAATTAATAATGGTTAGTTTAATTTATTATTATTTTAATTAATAGCCTAGCAAATACATATACGCAGTACACAAATGCACTGCTTATTTTATTGTTACTATTTTCTATATATCTGAAATTTAGGAAGAAAGACCAGGCTAGAGATACACATTTGGGGGAGTCACCAGAACACAGCAGGCTTTTAAAGCCATGATACTGGATGAGTTCACCTAAGGAGTACATGTAGCTAGAGCAGAGAAGATATTGGAGCACTGTGACATCCAGAGGTGGAGGAGATGAGAAGGAACTGGCAAAGATACTGCACAGGTGGGACAAGGAGAAGTGAGTTCCAGAATCCAGGAAAAGACAGGATTGCGAGGAGGAGGATAACCAGCTGTGCCTGATGGTGATCTTAGTTGAAATAAGATGAAAACCGAGATTGGACCATCAGGTTTGACACAATAAGGAGGTCATGGTGACAAGAGCTGTCCAATGGGAAGGTGGGAAAGAAACCCTGATTGCAATGGTTTTAAAAGGGAATTATGGGCCAGGTACAGTGGCTGATATCTGTAATCCCAGCACTTTGGGAGGTTGAGGCGGGTGGATCAAGAGGTCAGGAGTTCAAGACCAGCTTGGCCAAGATGGTGAAACCCCATCTCCACTAAAAATACAAAAAAAATTAGCTGGATGTGGTGGCAGGAGCCCATAGTCCCAGCTACTCAGGAGGCTGAGGCAGAGAATTGCTTGAATCCAGGAGGCGGAGATTGCAGTGAGCTGAGATTACGCCACTGCACTTCAGCCTGGGTGACAAAGTAAGAGAGTCTGTCTCAACAACAACAACAACAAAAAAAAAAAAGGTGGGGGAATCAGGGAGAGGGTGTGGAGGCACCAAGCGTGGCCATTCTTTTGAGGAGCTGCACTGCAAAGAGGAGCAGAGAGCTGGGAGAGTAGCTGACCAGCAAGAAAATGGAAATCTCAGTCCTACAATCACCAGAAACTGAATTCTGCTAACAACCATATGCACTTGGAAAGAGACCCTGTGATCTAGAAGGGAACGCAGCCCAGCTGACACCTTAATCACAGCCTGTGTGACCCTAAGCAGCGGACCCACTGCAGCTGTGCTCAGACTTCTAACCCATGGACATTCTGAGATAATGAATTTGTGCTGTTCCAAGCCAATAAATTTATGGTAATCTGTTATGCAGCCCCAGATAACTAATACAATGACTAACTGTAATGCAGTATAAAGGATTTATTGTTAACATGTAACTGTTGTAATTTGGAGTTACAAAAAACATTCTTTTTTAGTGATACATATGAAAGTATTAAGGAAGTATCTGTGATTTGTTTTTAAAATAATGATAAAGAAGGCCGGGTGTGGTGGCTCACACCTGTAATACCAGCACTTTGGGAGGCAAGCAGAGCACTTCAAGTCAGGAGTTTGAGGCCAGCGTGGCCAACATGGTGAAACCATCTCTATTAAAAATACAGAAAAAATTAGCCAGGTATGGTGGTGCAGGCCTATAGTTCTAGCTACTCAGTAGGCTGAAGCACGAGAATCACTTGAACCTGGGAGACGGAGGCCAGTGTGAGCCAAGATCACACCACTGCACTCTAGCCTTTGCGACAGAGCAAGACTCCATCTCAAAATAAATAAATAAAGGTAAAGAAATAAATAGGGGATGGCCGGGCGTGGTGGCTCAAGCCTGTAATCCCAGCACTTTGGGAGGCCGAGGCGGGTGGATCATGAGGTCAAGAGATCGAGACCATCCTGGTCTACATGGTGAAACCCCGTCTCTACTAAAAATACAAAAAATTAGCTGGGCATGGTGGCGTGTGCCTGTAATCCCAGCTACTCAGGAAGCTGAGGCAGGAGAATTGCCTGAACCCAGGAAGCGGAGGTTGCGGTGAGCCGAGATCGCACCATTGCACTCTAGCCTGGGTAACAAGAGCGAAACTGTCTCAAAAAATAAAAATAAAAATAAAAAAATAAATAAATAGGGTCAAGTGTGGTGGCTCATACCTATAATCTCAGCACTTTGGGAGGCCAAGGTGGGTGAATCACCTGAGGTCAGGAGTTCAAGACCAGCCTCGCCAACATGTCGAAACCCTGTCTCTACTAAAAATACAAAAATTAGCCAGATGTGGTGGCACACGCCTGTAATCCAGCTACTTGGAAGGCTGAGGCAGGAGAATCACTTGAACCCAGGAGGTGGAGGTTGCAGTGATGTAAGATCGTGCCACTATACTCTAGCCTGGGCAACAGAGTAGGACTCTTAAAAAAAAAAAAGGAAGGAAGGAGTTAATAATTATTTTTATTTTATTTATTTATTTATTTTTGAGATGGAGTTTTGCTCTTGTTACCCAGGCTGGAGTGCAATGGCGCGATCTCGGCTCACCGCAACCTCCGCCTCCCGGGTTCAGGCAATTCTCCTGTCCCAGACTCCTGAGTCGCTGGGATTACAGGCACACGCCACCATGCCCAGCTAATTTTTTGTATTTTTAGTAGAGACGGGGTTTCACCATGTTGACCAGGATGGTCTCGATCTCTTGACCTCGTGATCCACCCGCCTCGGCCTCCCAAAGTGCTGGGATTACAGGCTTGAGCCACTGCGCCCAGCCTGGAGTTAATAATTATTAATCCAGGTGATGAATATACAGGAATCATTGTACTGTTTTATGTCTGAAACTTATCATAATAAAATGTAAATATATACATAATGATGTGTGTGTGTGTGTTAGAGAGAGGGTGAGGGCCTAGTCTTAAGGCCCCTTTCTCCTTCTTCATGTTGTTTCCTTATTGCCCTTTTAATCTGTCTCCCTTAGGGGGCTGTCCCCTTATGGCCTGCTGTCTTTCTAAAGGTTGTACCTTCGAGAGCATATTTTCATAAACCTCTCCTGGTAGAAGTTGTATTGAGCCTTTAAACTCCAGTCCTGTGTGTCATGGAATCTGGTGTGAGCTGACCCAGAAGGATGGCCATCTCTTCTCAGCAGGCCTGGATGAGCCTGTGGGGCCTAAAGTGTCATTGTACAATGGCCCTTATTCACAGCAGGGCTGCCTTTCAGGGGCCTGGTGTGCTCTCCTGGTGCCAACCCCAGCTGTCTTTCTCACCATTCTGAGCTCTCCTCTGCCACCTTGGCCCAAGCCTTAATTCTTTCTCAGAAACCCAATTCCTTCGGCAGGAGCCACGTGTTCCGCTCAGGCCCCATCTGACAGCTGTGGCCCCTGGCCCAGCCCCACAGACGTCCAGTGTTCCCTTTCACAGGCCCTGGTGTGTTCCTGCCAGAAAAGTCCACTTCCTTTATGATTCTCTTTTTCATGGTGTCACTTTTTTTGGCCTTGTGCATCATGCCAGTTCCTTGCACACTTGATGAAAGGATTCACGGGCAGAGAACTTGAATCAATGGGGTCTTTTTATTTTTGTACATCAGTAAACAGCACAAATCAAGTCAATGAGTTCAGCCCCCTTGGTTATTTTCGTGCTTGCTGCAGTCTATGCCTGGCATTAAATCCCACTGAAAATGCCTCTTGTTATTGCCAGCTAATGAAGAATGTCGCTCTTTTTTCTGGGTTTGAACATGCTCCAAAACATTGGCCTGAAAGATCAGTTTAACATTGGAGAGCCCTGAATGCAAAATCTTTAACTTTCCCTCTTCAGCAGTTCATTGACATTATTCCAATCGTTTTCTTTCCTCTGCATTTTATTGTACTTAACTGGCAGTATTTTGATCGCTTTGGTAGTGTAAAATGCAGTCATTTATTTTTGAGACTTAGGAAGATATGCCAAAATCTTGCCCACTGATTAAGCTACAAATCATGTAATTAGAGATTAAAAGATACAGTTAACCTGTTGACTTGTAGTTGTACCTCCATCAAAATGGCCCCTTCTCACCTTTTTGGTCATTCTCAGTATTCAGGCCCAGAAAGAATAGTTTACAGTATGTGTGGTGGCACTAGCAAAGAACATAGCTTCGTCAGGTGTGGTGGCTCACACCTGTGATCCCAGCAGTTTGGGATTCTGAAGTGGGAGGCTCTCTTAAGCCCAGGAGTTCAAGACCAGCCCGGACAAATAATTTAAATTAGTGAGTCCCTGTCTCTACCAAAAGTGAGCAATGATTAATATACCACTGACCATTTTTAGTGAGAAATGTCGTGTTCTTTTTTTTAAAAATGTGTGTGTGTGTGTGTGTGTATGTATATATATATATATATATATATATATATATATATATGTATGTATGTATGTATTTTTAAGAGATGGTCTTGCTCTGCTGCCCAGGCTGGAGTGCAGTGGTACAATTATGACTCACCGTTGCCTCTACCTCCTGGCCTTATGCAATCCTCCCACATCAGCCTCCCGAGTAGCTGGGACACTAGGCACACACCACTGTGTCTGACTAATTTTTAAATTTTCTGTGAAGATGAGGTTTCACTGTATTGCCCAGCGTGGTCTTGAACTCCTGGGTGCAGGCAATCCCCTCACCAGAGCCTCCCAAAGTGCCAGGATTACAGGCATGAGCCACTGTGCCCAGTCTATACTAATTACTTGAGAAATAAAAACAGGAAAAAAAATATTGAAAAAAGTATTCAAAACAAAAGAAAAGCTGTATATTATCCCCCTGTAGTACTGAGTGCCTCATTTTTATTTATTTATTTTTGAGATGGAGTCTTGCTCTGTCGCCCAGGCTGGGGTGCAGTGGGGTGATCTTGGCTCGCTCCAACCTCCACCTCCCAGATTCAAGCTGTTCTCCTGCCTCAGCCTCCTGAGTAGCTGGGACTACAGGCGTGAGCCACCATGCCTGGCTAATTTTTGTATTTTTAGTAGAGATGGCATTTCACCATGTTGACCACGCTGGTATCGAACTCCTGAGCTCAGTGATCTACCCACCTCAGCCTCCCAAAGTGCTGGGAATACAGGTGTAAGCCACCCAGCCAGCTGCCTCATATTAAAAAACAAAAAATAGAACAAACAAAAAAGAAACCTCAACTTTTGTTCCTATGTGAAATATCAAGACATGAATTAAGTGGTGCAGGCATGTGGCTTCACCAGATATTGCTAACATCTAGTGAGACCCTCCACACAGTGAGAAGGTTCAATGGCAAATTCTGGAACCAGACGGCAGGAATTGAAATGCCAGTTCCAGTATTTACTAGCTGTGTGATCTTGGGCAAATTACTTCTTTCTGTCCCCTAGTCTCCTCCTCTATTAAATCAGAACAATTAGAGTACCTACCCCAGGAGGTTATTGCAAGTGTATAGAATGCTTTGATTACAGTGCAGCATATGAAAAGCAATTGTCACAGTCACTATTATATCCTGGATGGATGACAGTGACTTTTTCTGGTCCAGCCTTCACAATGCCACCAGAATGGTCTTCCTCGAAGGTTGCTCCTGTCCTCTCTCACATTCCTGCTCCCTAACACGGGATCTGCCTCTCCCTTGGGGAGGAAGTCACAGGTGAGAAATACTTTCACTCAGAAGACAAGAATGAGTAGGAAACTCCCAGGTCATAACATGAAACTGAACTGCTTTTTCAAGATGTTCTTCAATTTTTTTTGTTATTGTTGTTTATTAACCTAGGTGAGGAGAGTTGAGTTCATTTCATTCCTCAGTTCAAGGTTCATGCTTGTCATTAATCAACATCAGTCCCTTCCCTTGCTTTATATTTTATTTATTCTCTTTTATTCACTTCTCTTACTCCCATATCCCCCCACCCCACCATTCTGTTTCCAAGTATTTGTGTAAAGGGAGCGTTGTAGTGGTAAATGTATGACTTCCAGTTACACAGCTGGTGAATGGAGTGTTCCCCACACAGTCATAAGATCTGTGCTGCCGTGAGAACCTCTCATTTTCTCTTCTGATACCTGCCTGTGTCCCTCAGGTGTGCATCCTTACATTTCACTCTCCCCTTCCCCAAGTGACAGATACCCAGGTTGCCTATAACCATCCTCTGCAACAAACCAGGGAAAAGAGGGATTTCTTGGAAGATGGTACCAGGAAATCTTGCTACTATGTGGATAAAAATAAAGCTGGATCCCCACTCCATATGAAGTGAACTCTTGGTCAGGTCAATTAAAGACCAAAATATAGGGCCAGGTATGGTGGCTCACACCTGTAATCCCAGCACTTTGGGAGGCTGAGAGATGGGTGGATCACCTGAGCTCAGGAGTTTGAGACCAGCCTGGCCAACATAGTGAAACCCTGTCTCTACTAAGAATACAAAAATTAGCTGGGAGAGGTGGCATACACCTGTAGTCCCAGCTACTTGGGACTGAGGCACAAGGATCACTTGAACCTGGGAGGCGGAGTTTGCAATGAACCTAGATCACACCACTGCACTCCCACCTAGGTAACAGAGCAAGACTCTATCTCAAAAAAAAAAAAGTCCAAAATATAAAAAAATTAGATTAATAGAAGAAAATGTAGGTGAATGAGTATCTCAGTGACATAGGGAAAGAACTTCTTAGGCAAAACTTCGGATACAAGCAATTCCTTGAACATTTTTTCTATTCAGATTGGTTTTCCAGTTCTCTCTCTAACCTCTTGGTTGGCCATTCTCAATGGCTGAGAGATTATCTTTTGTTTAAGGATAAAAGTGGAAGAAAACCAAAACTTTGAAGCCTGCGTTTTCTCTACCTTCAGTTTTGTTTCTTGTTTTTTCTTTTTCTAGGTTTCTCCTATGCCCAGAACAGAGGTCAGCAAACTATGGCTGTGAGGCAAATCTAGCCCACCACATATTTTCGTACAGCCTACTAAGAAAGGTTTTTTGTTTGTTTGTTTAGATGACAGGGTCTTGCTGTGTTGCCCAGGCTGGAGTGCATTGGCTCTTCATAGGCACGATCCCACTACTGATCCGTTTCTGACCTGGGCCAGTTCACCCCTCCTTAGGCAACCTGGTGGTCCCCCGCTCCTGGGAGGTCACCATATTGATGCTGAACTTAGTGCAGACACCCGATGGGCATAGTGCACTACGGCCAAGAACTCCTGGATTCAAGCGATCCTCCAGCCTCAGCCTCCCAAGTAGCTGGGACTATAGGCACGTGCCACCTCACCCAGCCTAAGAAAGGTTTTTACATCTTAATTGGTTAAGACAAAGAAAATAAGAATAATATTTTGTGACACATTGACATATGTGAAATACAACTGTATTCATAATAAGTTTTGTTGGAACACAGACTGTGGCTGGCTGCTTTCTTACAACTCCAGAGTTAAGTAGTTATGACAGAGACCATGTGGCCCACAAAGCCAAAAGTATTTACACTCTGGCCCTTTGCAGGAAAAAAAAGAAAAAGAAAAAGAAAAAGAAAAGGCAACCCCTGAACTCTTCTGTGTCCTGTGAGGATGGGAATCATATCCAATAGTTGTTTTATTTCCCTGACTGCTCGGCAAAGGACCTGGCAGGTAATCGGTGCTGTTTCCAACACTTTGGACTGCTTTTGGTTTCAAGTAACAGAATACCCTACTGAAACGGTTTTAGTTCTCACATAACAAGAAATCTACAGAAAAAAAAAAAAAAACTGGCACTGAGTCAAGCTCAGTGACATTGGATCAGGGCCTTCGGTCAATGCCTCTTCCCCCTGCCCTCATGGTTTCAAGATGGCCACACACCCATCATTTCCTCATACAGCCTTTGTCGAAAGACAGAAAGTGCACAGCAACATGGGCAAAGAACTTGACCTAGTAAACAAGTCAAGAAGGAAAATAATCCCTGGAGCTCCAAAGCAGACTTCCCCTCATGGCTTTAGCCAGGAATGGATCACACGCTCCCTTATGCTAGGGCCTGGTCCCCTTCCCTTGAGAACTAGAGATTTCTACCCAAAACTCCAGCAGCATCAAGGAATGAGGAATCAAGAAATGTCTTTGGGGTCAGCAAAGAAAAGTATCCACCCCAAGGCTGATTAATAGGGAAGGTGATTTCTCACCTTGAAAAGATAACCCAGAAATTAGAACTGTTTTTTATGTGCAGAACCAAATTTAATTCCAACCCTTCCTAAGATGGGCAACTAATTTTTTTTTTTTTTTTTTGAGACGGAGTTTCGCTCTTGTTACCCAGGCTGGAGTGCAATGGCGCGATCTCGGCTCACCGCAACCTCCGCCTCCTGGGTTCAGGCAATTCTCCTGCCTCAGCCTCCTGAGCAGCTGGGATTACAGGCACGCGCCACCATACCCAGCTAATTTTTTGTATTTTTAGTATAGATGGGGTTTCACCGTGTTGACCAGGATGGTCTCGATCTCTTGACCTCGTGATCCACCCGCCTTGGCCTCCCAAAGTGCTGGGATTACACGCTTGAGCCACCGCGCCCGGCCTAACTAATTTTTAAAAAAGATTAATTTCTTGGTGGGGCACAGTGGCTCATATCTGTAATCCCAGCACTTTGGGAGGACAAGGTGGGTGGATGACTTGAGGTCAGGAGTTCAAGACCAGCATGGCAAACATGGTAAACCCCATCTCCACTAAAAATACAAAGTTAGTGTGGGATTACAGGCATGGTGGTGCACACCTGTAATCCCAGCTACTCAGAAGGCTGAGGCAGGAGAATCATTTGAACCCGGAAGGCAGAGGTTACAGTGAGATTGCACCACTACACTCCAGTCTTGGCAACAGAAAAAGACAATTTCTTCAAGTGGTTTCACATGGTTTTCAAACCACAGAAGCACAGTAGCTTTTATAAGTTCTGGGTAACCTTTTCTAATGAAATTCAGTGTTCCACAGTCAGGACTCTTCTGTGCTGGATAGTTACATGGTGCAAGGCTATAAGCTGAAGAGTGTCCCACAGGCTTTGTGCAGTCAAAGCTCTGCTCTTCATAATAATGGTTGGCACATCAGGACCATCAGAGTAATCTCCTGCAATAGTTAAACAAACAGTCAGGGCCAGGTGTGGTGGCTCCTGCCTGTAGTCCCAGCATTTTGGGAGGCCAAGGTGGGCGGATCACCTGAGGTCGAGTTCGATACCAGCCTGACCAACATGGGGAGAAACATGTTGGTCATGGGGTTTCCCCCCACCTTAGCCTGGTGTTGTGGCACATGCCTGTAATCCCAGCTACTCAGGAGGCTGAGGCAGGAAAAACACTTGAACCCGGGAGGCAGAGGTTGTGCTGAGCCAAGACTGCACCATTGCACTCCAGCCAGGCAACAAGAGTGAAACTCTGTTTCAGAATAACAAAGCAAAACAAACCCCACAAGTAATCAAACAGAGCTACAGTAATTAATGACTTATAACCAAAGAACACAGTGTCGAAAAGAAAGACAGGGATGTGAACACACAGGTTCCCAGGAGATGTGAAGCCAGAGCTCAGCATGGGATCCCAGCCTCAGTGAGTCAGAGCCCACGAGCATGCCCTGGCAGGTAGCCAGTTTGATTCTCCAGCTCACAGGTTGCATGCTCTGCCTGTGACCCTCTGCCTACAAGACTCAGCAGGTGAGCAAATGAAGGTCCAATCAAACAAGAACAAGAAACGCAATATAATATTTAAAATCAGAAATCTCGAAATGCCTCCCAGCACTTTGGGAGGCCGAGGTAGGTGGATCACTAGAGGCCAGGAGTTCAAAACCAGCCTGGCCACCATGGTGAAATTACATCTCTACTAAAGAAGCAAAAATTAGCTGGTTGTCGTGGCAGGCACCTGTAATCCCAGGAAACTGAGGTAGGAGAATCTGTTGGACCTAGGAGGTAGAGGTTGCAGTGAGCCAAAATTGTAAATAAAGAAAGAGAGAAAGGGAGGGAGGGAGGGAAGGAAGGAAAAAAAGAAGGAGGGAAGGAGGGAAGGAAGGAAATCTTGAAGTGCCAACTTTACAAAAAGAGTTCTGAGACGATGGTCTTTTAAACCTTTTTAAAATTTGCCTGCCCTGCTTGTTCCTTATCAGCGTTTCTCAACTTCTTTTCAGTCTGTGACTTTGATGGGATCTGTCTCCCCCCACTCCTTCCCTGTTCTGCTCTGACCATCCCACCTTCCTTTAAGATCCAGATATGAACATAGAGTCAGTCCACACAGTCCTCCCCCAGAGGAACTTGGAGGAAGTAGGGGCCAGTGCAGATGTTTGTGGGACAAATAAAATACTGTGCCCACAAAGACAATTGCTTTGACCAATTAAGTGCGCAGTCCTGACTTTGTAAATGTTTCCTGATGTCAGAAGACAGTGAAGGACTGCTCAAAAGTGCAACAAAAAACGTTTAGACTTTAAAACATCAACTGCTATGAACCAGAGTCTATCCAAACGTCCAGAAATTCAAATATAGCCAAGAGGGTGATCTCTGCATCAGTCATATATGGCACCTTTTGTGACCTTTTGTTGCCTGCTGCCCAACACACACACTCACTCAAAAATGTTAATAGAATTTTCATTTTGTGGAGAATGGGTGGAAAGGAAGGGAGTCAGGAGAGCTGTGTCAGCTTCCAGCCATAGCCCTTTCCACCCTATCTGCAGGTTCCTGAGAAGAAGGACGGTGGGGAGTCCTGATGCTGGGCCCTAAATCTAACTCGGCTCAGAAGTTTGGCTCTGGCACGTCATCCTGTTTCATTTTATACAGCTGTGCACACTCTTTACTGCATTGTATTTCTTTTGCCTCTATTTCCATATTTAGCCTTGAGTTAGAGGTTCTGAGCAAAACTTTCATTTCATTTGTAGTCATTCCATTGTAAAGAATTAGTGAAAATATACCATTTAGCTATAAATATTTGAGCTTTCGAATTCACATTATTAATAAAAGGAAGGTAAATAAATGTGCAAGAAAGTCATAGTCCAGGCCCAGGGAAGTAAAAAAACGCTGAAGGTAGGGGGCAAGATGGAAAACTTCTGGAATGTAGCCTCTTATAAAAAAGGATCTCCTATAACAAGAAAGAGTGTGTTTATATGTATATATGTATATGTATATACATATATATGTGTGTGTATATATATATATATATAGAGAGAGAGAGAGAGAGAGCTTTTACGTACATGAGCTGAGGTGTATATCTCATTACATTTATGTAAATATTCTCTATGAGAGCATGTTCTAAACATTTTTCAGAATGTCCCCTTATAGACTAAATCAGAAAAGCTTGCTGCATTTTATGTGCCTAAAACTTTAATTTGTTTTATAAATTTCATGTGAGAATGGGAATAGCCTCTCTTACTGACATAAGGGCTCCAAGCGTCAATCAATTCATAAGAATGTTTCAGAGCCTACTCTATGACTGGCTCTGTGCTAAGAGGCTGTAGATATTTCTGTTTCAATCATATCATATTTAATTTAATGAATGGAAAGTTATTGGAAGATGTGATACGCTGAAAAGGAAGTCATATTAGATATGTGGTATTCTTGTCCAAAACACATAACCTGAATCTAAGCAACACACAACTCCAAAATGAGGGGCACGCTGTTAAAAACTAGCCTATGTTCTTCAAAAATATTTATGTCATAAAAGACAAAGTTGGGAATATTCCAGATTAAAGGAGACAAAATAGACATGACAACGATATATAAAGCATGATTCTAGATTGGAGCCTGAATTAGAGGGGCAATTGCTATAAAGGATGTTACTGGGATAATTGAGAAAAAATTGGGGATTAGATAGTAGTATTGTATTGATGTTAAATTTCCTGATTTTGATAACTGCATTGTACTTACATTAAGAGAATATCTTTGATCTCTGGAAATAGCAGCTGAAGAAAATAAGGGTAGAAGAGTATGATGTCTATAACTTATGGTTTGTAAAAGCAATAATAATATATACTTACATACACACATACACATGAATTAGATTTCGTGCAAATGTGGCAAAATGTTAACATTGGTAAATCTGGATGAAGGGTACATGAGAGTTCTTGTACTATTCTTTTTTTCTTTTTTTTTGAGATGGAGTCTTGCTCTGTCACCAGGCTGGAGTGCCATGGCGCAATCTCGACTCACTGCAACTTCTGCCTCCTGGGTTCAAGCAATTCTCCTGCCTCAGCCTCTTGAGTAGGTGGGAATACAGGCACGCATACAGGCGTGCACCACTGCGCCCAGCTAACTTTTCTATTTTTAGTACAGATGGGGTTTCACCATGTTGATCAGGCTGCTCGCAAACTCCTGACCTCATGATCTTCCTGCCTTGTCCTCCCAAAGTACTGGGATTACAGGCATGAGCCACTGCACCCAGCCCTCTTATGCTGTTTTTGTGACTCTTCTGTATGTTTGAAATTATTTCGAAATAAATTTAAATTTTATAAAGTTGGTACATACCCTACACTTGTCCTGAAATTAGTTGCCTTGTGAGATTTTCCTCTTGGCTAACACTTAAACATTATCTTGAGCAAGGCACTGATGACTAGGTTTAGATCAAACAGTTTTACAACCAAGTTTTGTAAGATTTATTTCTACTTTGAAAAGAAAGCTGGAGACAGACAGTCGGGTGTGGGGAGTGGTCATTAAATCAATTATGTGTAATGGGAACTCGGCCTCTACATTTCCACTTCCTTATTGCCACTCCTGGGAAATTGGTCGGAGAAAAAAAAAATCCCAGATGCACATGCAAGCATCTTCTCTGTGATACTCACTTTCCATAAAAATCAGGCTCAACCCCCTACCCTGGCCAACTTGAGCGTGTCACCCTCACGGCTGGCAGGCCTCAGCACTCCTCTGGGCCAGGGCCCCCATGTCCTTCCCCACTGAGAGAGGCCCACGCTGTGGCCCATCCAGAAGTCTTTTGTGTCCCTCCAGAACTGCACTGTCCAATACAGTAGCCGTTGGCACATGTGGCTGCGAGCTGCTGTGATGAGCTGGTCTAAACTGACATGTGCTGTCAGTACAAAACTTATACTGGGTTTCAGAGACTTCGCACAAAAAAAAGGAATCTAAAATATCTCAATAGCTTTATATAGTGGTTACATATTGGAATTACAATGTTTTAAATATGCTGAATAAAGTACATTATATTTAAATAATTTCAGCTGCTGCTTTTTACTTTTTATTTAATGTGGCTACCAGGAAATTTAGTATCATTCATGTTTCACTTCCATTATGAAATAGTTATATATATATATGTGGTTCACATTATGTTTGTATTAAGCAGCCCTACCCAGATGCAGACGAATCTGCGCAGCCCCCTCCTCACGCTCTGGCTTCGCACCCTGACATGCTCTGAGAGCGTCTTCCCACTCCTCCTCCAGCTGGCTGCTGCCTCCTACAGCACTACAGGCTCCACAAAGCCAGGGTCCTTGTTCTCCTTGGTCCCTCAGTTTCCAGCATTGTGCCTGCTGTAGCTGATCAAGGGTGTTGCTAAGTTCATCAATGTTCATTCTTTTATTATTATTGAAGTAAAATTAATGTTACATAAATGTATATGTATATATACATTTATAAATATATAGTACATATATTTTCTTTAATTTTTTTTCTAGAGACAAAGTTTCACTATGTTGCCCAGGCTAGAGTGTAGTGGCTATTACAGGCACAGTCATGGCTCACTGCAGCCTCCAACTCCTGGCTTCAAGCAATCACCCCTGCTTCAGCCTCCCAAGTAGCTGGAAGTACAGGTACGTACCACCATGCCCAGCCATTATTAACCATTTTAAAGTAGGCAATTCAGTGGCATCTTGTACATTCACAGTGTTGTGCAGCCACCACCTCTATCTAGCTCCTAAGCCTTTTTATTATTCCAGAATGAAATTCCATAGCATTGCTGGGCGCGGTGGCTCAAGCCTGTAATCCCAGCACTTTGGGAGGCCGAGGCGGGTGGATCACGAGGTCAAGAGATCGAGACCATCCTGGTCAACATGGTGAAACCCCGTCTCTACTAAAAATACAAAACATTAGCTGGGCATGGTGGCGTGTGCCTGTAATCCCAGCTACTCAGGAGGTTGAGGCAGGAGAATTGCCTGAACCCAGGAGGCGGAGGCTGCGGTGAGCCGAGATCGTGCCATTGCACTCCAGCCTGGGTAACAAGAGTGAAACTCCGTCTCAAAAAAAAAAAAAAAAAAAAAAAAAGAAATTCCATAGCATTAAGCAATTACTCTCCGTGCCTTCCTTTCCATAGCCCCTGGCAATCCCCAGTCTGCTTTCTGTCTCTGTGGATTGGCCTGTTCTAGACATGTCATATAAGTGGAATCACAGTATATGTGGTGTTTTGTGTCTGATTTCTTTCACTCAGCATGATGTTTTTGAGGTTCACCCATGTTATAGCATGTATCAGTACTTCATTCCTTTTCAAAAATGTTCCTTCTTTTGGTTGTTCTTGCCCACTTGGAATGCTCTCTGCCTCGCCTCTTTTGTGCTCAGCCAATTTAACTCGTCATTTAAGAACTAGGCTGGGCATGGTGTCTCACATCTGTAATCCCAGGGCTTTGGGAGGCTGAGGCAGGAAGATTGCTTGAGGCTAGGAGTTTGAGACCAGCTTGGGCAACATAGTGAGGCCTCATCTCTACACAAAAGAAAAATAGCAAGGCATGGTGGCCCACACCTGTAGTCACAGCTACTCAGGAGGCTTGAGCCCAGAAGCTGGAGGCTGAAGTGAGCCATGATCATGCCACTGTACTCCAACCTGGGCAATAGGGCGAGACCTTGTCTCTAAAACAAAAACAATAAACAAAAACTAAGTCCAGCTATACTTCTTCCATAAAGACCTCTCTGTATCCTCCATCTCGCTGCACTTCCGTAGTTCTGTCTATATGACTTAGTGTGACTGCCACATGATGTTTAGGATTTATTTTTAAATACTCCAGCAGATAATGTTATTGGAGGTGGTAGACAAAACATGATTGGATATATATTAATGATCACTGAAGTAAGTGAGGAGTACATGGAAGTTCATTATGTTAGTCTATTTTTGTGTTAGCCTATTTATGTTTGGAAGTTCCCATAATAAAAAAAAATCAAATAGTGTCTCCTACTATACCTGTTTTGTGGACTAATGTCTCGTCTTCACAATGAGAGCTATGCTTCTAAGAATGTTGTTCATGTCTTGTATAAGATAATGGCTACTGTAGAAAAGAGGACCTACATTGGTACTTGCTGAATTTTTTTTTTGTTTTATTTTTTTTTGAGATGGAGTTTCGCTCTTGTTACCCAGGCTGGAGTGCAATGGCATGATCTCGGCTCACCGCAACCTCCGTCTCCTGGGTTCAGGCAATTCTCCTGCCTCAGCCTCCTGAGTAGCTGGGATTACAGGCACGCGCCACCATGCCCAGCTAATTTTTTGTATTTTTAGTAGAGACGGGGTTTCACCATGTTGACCAGGATGGTCTCGATCTCTTGATCTCGTGATCCACCCGCCTCGGCCTCCCAAAGTGCTGGGATTACAGGCTTGAGCCACCGCTCCCAGCTGTACTTGCTGAATTAAACTCTATCTTAGGAGCCAAAAAATTCCATTGAGAAAGCTGAATTGAGGTGTGGGGATAAAGATACAAAGTGCTGTTCTAGCTTCTGTTTCCCGGCTCTTATTCTATAGTCAACGTCCTTTTTGAATTCTGCTCTAGCTTCTTCTCTCGTGGACTTATGATTAATCTCCAGTGAATGCATGCACTGCCCCTGCTCCAGTGTTCTGAGATAGTTCTGGACAGCCCATAGTTATCATAAAACTAAGAACCAGCTAGGTGTGGTGGCGCATGCATCCAATGCCAGCTATGAGAGAGGCTGAGGCAGAGGATTGCTTGAGCCCAGGACTCCCAGGAGTTCAAGGCCAGTCTGGGTGACATAGCAATATTCCATCTCTAAGTTAATTCATTAACTGGAAGCCAAGTTTGCATTCAGATTTCTATGTTGGTCCCTCCCTTTTTTCTCACTCCATAGATCCCATTCTGCTTCTCCCCCTCTGTCTCCCTGTTCTATGGGTACTAAAGGTAGAAAAGAAAAGAACACATACACCATTGCTTTCACATCTGCACAATAAGTGTTCATGTCTTACTCTCCTTCTATACTATAATTTAGAGAAAGTGGTCTAAAAATACTAGGACGAAATATTGTGATCATATTTTTCTTTTTTGTGTGTGTGAATGTATTACTCTCCAGTGAATGCATGCAGTGCCCTTGCTCCAGTGTTGTGAGACATTTCTGGATAGCCCATAGTTTTCATAAAACTAAGAACCTGTCTCACTTTGTTTCCCAGGCTTGAGTGCAGGGGAGCCATCTCGGCTGACTGTAACCTCCACCTCCTGGCTTCTAGCGATTCTCCTGTCTCAGCCTCCAGAGTAGCTGGGATTACAGGTGCCCACCATCATGCCCAGCTAATTTTTGTATCTTAATAGAGATGAGGTTTCATCATGTTGGTCAGGCTGGTCTCAAACTCCTGACCTCAGATGATCTACCCGCCTCAGCATCCCAGAGTGCTGGGATTACAGGAGTGAGCCACCAAGCCTGGCCATCCACATTTTTCTATACCTGCTGCTCTTTGTAATTTCAAATGGGGCCAGTAATTCCATGAGAAGAGTCCTTTAAAAAAAAAAAAAATGTTTGCGGGCCCTACTCCAAGAAGAAAACCCCTTTTCCTGCATCCAGTGTCAAATTCCTTCAGGTGAAAAAACAGGCTCAAAGCACAGTAGCCATTGTCATTGCAAAGGTGACTGAAAAGGATGCACTAACCTTTGTGATTCTTTTTTTATTTTTGACACTGGGTATCAGTTTGTCACCCAGGCTGGAGTACAGTGGCTCTATCACAGCTCACTGCAGTCCCGACTTCTGGGCTCAATTGATTCTCCTGCCTCAGCCTCCCAAGTAGCTGGGACTATAGGCATGCACCACTATACCTGGCTAATTTTTAAATTTTTTTTTAGAGATGTCTCACTATGTTACCCAGGCTGGTCTTGAACGCCTGAACTTAAGCGATCCTCCCGCCTCCACCTCAGTGCTGGAATTACAGGGATGAGCCACTGCACCTGGCCTGTGATTCACTTTCTTTTCTTTTTCCAAAAAGCTAGGGAAACACATTTTGCTGGAAGAGTAATTTCAAACTTAGTAAACCTGGAAACAAGGGATTTTAATTACCCATTCATGCAGAGAATGCCGAGACAGGAGAGACCAAAGAACTATCTACAAAACAGAAGTCTCTGAATCATTGGCTAATGCTTAAATCTGAAAGTCATGAGTCTGATTATGACATGTTAAAACGCCCAAATTGGGACAGGGCAGTCACATGGGGTGTCTCTCTCTTTGAACTGATTCCTCTACCTGTAGTTTGTTCTTGCTTTTCTGTTCTGCCAAATATCAAAGCTTTGTTTCAACAAGTCTGTAGCCTATGAGAGGTACTTTCCATCACTGCTCCCATCACATTCTTTCTTCACAAATAGAATTTGTTGAGCTGATGCAATGGTGTGCACCTGAAATCCCAGCGATGTGAGAGGCTGAAGAGGGGGAATTGCTTGAGCCCAGGAGTTCGAGTCCAATCTGGGCCACACAGTAAGACCTCATCTCTTGAAGAAAAAAAAAAGATTGTTTTTACCATGTCATTTGCTGTATAACTGTGCTAGACAGAATAATAGCTCCCAAAGACTTCCACATTCAAACCAGGACCTGAAAATAGGTTATATGGCAAGGAGCAGATGAAGGTTGCTCATCAGCTATCTTAAGGCAGGGAGATGATTTCAGATTATCTAGGTGGGCCCAGTATAATCACGAGGGTCCTTGTGAGTGGGAGAGGGAGATGCGGGAATCAATGCCAGAGGGTTGCAATGCTGGAGACAGAGGGGCCCACGAGCCAGGAAATGTGGGCAGCTTCTAGAAGCTGGAAAGGCAAGGAAATAGGTTCTCCTCTAGAGCCGCCCTACCAACACTGTGATTTTAGTCCATTGAGGCCATTTCACACTTCTGGCTTCCAGAAATGTAATATCATAAATTTGTGTTGTTTTTAGACTCCCAAGTTTCTGACAGTTTGTTGGGAGAAAAGGATCTTAACTAATTTTTATGATCTTGCTTAGAAATACCAGTTTGAATTGAGCAATTCCTAAAATTAAAGGTGGTAATTCCTTTTTTTTCTTTCCCTGAAAAACGAAGGGAAAACATTTTGGTAGGAGAGTAATTTCAAAGCTTAGTAAACCTGGAGACAATTCAAACACCAGTTTAAACTGAGCAGTTCCTAAAAATAAAGATGTGAACTCCTTGGCGGCCTGCCGGGATTCCTGGGTGTGGCTGCTACCTGCCATTTCGAACGCCGCCTTTGGGGAGGCTGCCTCAGTCTTCACAGCCCAAGTATCGCTCCTCAAGTTGGACTGTGGCCACCAGGAGGAGTGTCAGAAGCCAAGAGAAGGCAATTTGGGGCATTTCTCAAATTTGGGGCATGACTATTCTTTGCTTTCCTCAACATTATTTCCAAACAGAATACTTGTATCTGTAGTTCCAGATAATTGAGATGTTTCCGTTTTCACTGCTCAATTGCCTTAAGGCCAGTTGATTAGCAACCTTTGTCTCCCTCTTGCCATATAATATATTTATAGGACCTGGGGATTAGGATATGAAGGGAACAATTTTTTTTTTTTTTGAGATGAGATCTCACTATGTTACCCAAGCTGGACTCAAACTCCTGGGCTTAAGCAGTCCTCCCACTTCAACCTCTCAAGTCACTGGGACTGCAAGTACACATCACTACACCAGCTCAAAAACTTATTTCAACAAAATATTTCAAACCTTCTTTACAGTATAATCTTTCCAAAACAAACAAGCTTGAGAATATTCTTTACCCAAAATCGCCCTGAGTCCTACACAGAGGAAACTACTTTATATATTGTCAACCACTGATTATCAAGAGACAGATTATTCCACTTGCAGTTCTTTGAACTCAAGATCTTTCTCTTGTTCTTACTAACCTCTGTCCAGCTGCCTACATTTTGACTCTTGTCCTGTCATTACCCCTTCTCCTTGATGGTGCAGGGCAGGAAAAAAGACATAAAAGTTGATTTGATCACTGTGTCTCCCTAAACAAAATGAAGGTTTTGTTGCAGAAGAGTTTAAAACTTCCAATATATTTAGAGACAGGTAGCTTTGGCCAAAAATAGGAGCCAGAACTATGTCTGCATCAAAGGGCAATAATGCCTTTAAAAATGTTAATGGTATCTTTTCCTTAAATTGAAAGGTTTTTTTTTTTTTTTAATTGTAAAAGTTATGTGTTGTAAAAAGCAAATGGTGCTGTAGGCAACTGAGGTGGGAGGATCACTTCAGGCCAGGAGTTCAAAACCACCCTGGGTGGCATAGCAAGATTTCTTCTCTATGAAAAATTAAAAGCAAATAAAAAATTAGCTGGGTGTGGTGGTGTGTGCCTGTAGTCCTACCTACTTGGAAGGCTGAGGTGGGAGGATCACTTGAGCCTAGGAGTTCGAGGCTGCAGTGAGCCATGATCATGCCACTGCACTCCAGCCTGGGCAACAGAGTGAAAGCCTGTCTCAAAAAAAAATAAATAAATAAGCAATATAAAAAGCAAATAACTATATAGATTATTCACTTTACATTACATGAAACTAATAAGTATTTCTATTATTTCTATATTCATCTATATTTGAAATTGTTTTGTTTCAATCATGAATAATGTGTTCCCTTTGTTGTTTTTCCCTTCAGATTTGCTTCAAAGGCTGTAAAAGGGATTCTCCAGAGTTGCGTGCTGCCTTAGGGACAAAAGTCAACCATTCCTGCTGTATGGATTTTAGTTTCACAGGCTATTTCCATTCCTCCTTGATGCACTGAACCATAAATCAGTACGTCAAGTTTTACCCTCACCTGAAACCAAGATTTATACTTCCCTGAAAATGGCCATGTGGATGTGAGTTTGAGAAAGTTTGCATATGGAAAAGTTTTCTTGTTGCCACATTTTCTGCATGTTCTGTAACCAGGAATGATTTGACTATATAAATTTGTTACAGGCAAACTTGTTTGTACATTTAATGCCCACTTTCTGTAACATGAAAAAATACAAAGTACATTCTATGCAATTGGCCCTGAGTGATGCAACACATAAATGCTTTGAGAGCAGTTACCAAAAATTATGCAGGCTATTACAACAGTTATATGGAATTCCACAGATATTCTAAATGTGCTTTTGAATACATTTCTCAGCTACCAGAGGCCTGGACAGTTGTTTCCAGCACATCCTGGCACAACATTCATGTTATCATCCACTTACATATTCCACAATATCAAATGATTGATGAGAAACCTCCCCCATCTTTGCTTCCTCTTGGAGGAAAAAAAATGTACAAGCACAGGAGAAGGTGGACAACTACATCACAGGAAAGGATGCATAACTATGAACTCTAAACGTGAGCTGGGTGCCTGATGCAGTATAGGAACCACAGTAAGTTGATAATGAGGCTGGAGGATTGAAATTTTATTTGGTAAAGAATATTGAAATAGAATCCATAGGAAAAGAAGTCTCCTTGAAACTAGAAAATGTGGAATCACAAAATTGAAATAATGTGCATCTGAAAAGTGAATAAATAGATGCCAAGAAGGAGTGAGTCATAAGCACATGAGTTGTAAGAGGTTGAACTTGAGAGACCAGATCAGGCAATGCCGCTTAATACCATCACATGATCCGCCCCGAGGCCCTGTATTTAATTAAAATAGAGAGGGAGGCACCACAGATGCCAGAAGAACACTGTTGCTCTTGGTGGATGGGGCCAGAGGAATTCAAAGTTAAACCTTGAGTGCCTGCATGCGTGAGAATTCAGCATGGAATGTCTCCACTATTTCCTGGGATTTCTGCTTCTGGCTGCAAGTATGCCACTTGATGCCGCCAAACGTGAGTAACCTTCAATTTCTATGTTTAACCCTTTCTCTGGCCATTGGCTGAAGTGATGGCTAATAATATCCTCTGAGCTAGAGGATGGACTGAAGTTCTTCAGGAATCATTCATCTCCAGCTCACTATTCTCTTCTGCAAACTGCTGGAATGGCTGAAACTACAGCAAAATGCTTCCAGCTCCATTCTTTGCTTGCGGCTCATGGAAAGTAAACACCATGCAGCCCTTCTCTTGTGGAGCTTTTTTCCATTGCAATTGCAACCCATTCTTACCAGACAATGGTTGGGGAGGGTTGGACAGTCTCTGGCCACAGATCAAAGCAACTCTACTAACTAAACTCTATCCAGCTTCCATCCAAAAGGGTGGAGACCTCACATGAAATGGGGTCTCCAATCTGGAGACAGGCTCACGAATCTCTCCAATACAGAAGCTATTCCTCCTCCTGCAGATTTTCCTCTCACATCCGCAGGAGCTTGCTGGGAGCGGGGCTAAAGCCCGGGTGGCCAGGGCATTTTTAACAATACTGATACCCACGCAATGAAACCGGAATCTTAGGGAGTGGGGTCAGAGGATCCTTGTTTTAAAAGTTCTTCTTGAGCCAGGGTCCAGACCACTGAGCCAGTGTGCAGCTTAGCGAGAGCGCAGCGGCTGTGACCCCCGGGCCTGGGATTGAGGGGAGGGGACGGGGGAGGGTGAGAAGCGGCCAGAGGCGCGGAGGCTTCTGCCTCGAGCCGCACAGGCTTGAGGCTTGGGCCGCGCCCCGGCCCGGAAGTGCCCCTTGGTCTCCCAACCGCGACTGCGGCCCAGGAAAACGCCTGCGTTTTTCAAAGGAAGTCCCTTCACCGGGAGCCCCCTCGGTGTCGGCGCGTAGCGCATGCCTGGCCCGCAGTGCGCCGCGCGTCGTCCAAGCAGCCTGGGAGCCGGGCTCTGTGACGGTCCCGCTTCCCGCACGAGGACGCGGGCCAAGGAGAGGGCAAGGAATTCGCTCTAAGCCACACAGCGGGTAAGCTGAGGAGGCGGCCTTCTATCCCGACCTCTGCCCTTCCTGCCCGGGTTTGGGGTTGGGCAGGCTCGGGCTCCCCGCCACCCTAGGGGCTGGGCCTGCAGTGGTTTTGCTCCGTTTCCTCTTTTCGTTCAAAACGAAGAGTTTTCCTTTCCTCATTTGCAAAACTGGGTAATTGGGTTCTTGTGAGATCAGCTGCTCGACGTGGGAGTCATGCGGGGTGGGTATTGTTCCTACGGAGGCAGACCTGCGCCCGCCCTCAGGGTACCTCCCAGGACAGGCTCCTTGAGAGAGGAAGGAACAGAGAATAGATCCATTGGGGGGCACCTGTCCTGATTCCAGCCTCTCCCCTGTTCCACTTCGCTCTGCTTAATGAAACAGATGAGCGGGAGGCTGAATCCGCTCTATCAGCTCCAGAGGAGCCCTCAGCCTCTTAGGCAGTGTTAAAAAACCCAGCCATTCACTGGGTTCGCCTTGCTCTGGACTAAATATCTGGCCAGAAAAAATAAGGGCAGGCAGAATTTAGCAGTGTATCAAGCACTAAAGTTTCCTGCCATTTCCCAGTCTTAGCCCTGAAGGAAGGGGGTGTGGACAAGGTAGTTGGCAGCAGCCCAGCCACCACTTCTCTGCTGGTGGACACAGCAAGGAGGCCACAGTGTGGAGGGAGAGTCAGCTGCAGCACTGGTGTGACCCCAAATTTACTTTCACATGTATTCCCCAAAACCCACTCCCAGAGGCTTTTATTTTTCTTTTAAAATCTGCTTCTATTGGGTTTATTTATCTTTTTTTTTTTTTTTTTTTTGGAGACAGAGTCTCGTTCTGTCACCCAGGCTGGAGTGCAAAAGCACGATCTTGTCTCACTGCAACCTACACCTCCCAGGTTCAAGCGATCTCTGCCTCAACCTCTCGAGTAGCTGTGATTACAGGCACCACCCACCATACCTGGCTAATTTTTTTGTATTTTTAGTAGAGATGGAGTTTCACCATCTTGGCCAGGCTGGTCTTGAACTCCTGACCTCGTGATCCACCTGCCTCAGCCTCCCAAAGTGCTGGAATTACAGGCATGAGTCACCGTGCCCAGCCTGTTTATCAATTTTTTTACAGACTGGGTCTTGTTCTGTCACCTAGGCTGGAGTGCAGTGGTGTGATCACAGCTCACTGCAGCCTCTAACTCCTGGGCTAAAGATGATCTTCCACCTCAGTCTCCTGAGTAGCTGGGACCACAAGCACGTGCCACTATTCCCTGCTAATTTTTGTATTTTTTTTGTAGACATGAGGTCTTTAACTATGTTGCCCAGGCTGGTCTCGAACTCCTGGGCTCAATCCTGCCTTGGCCTCCCAGAATGCTAGGACTACAGGCATAAGCCACTTCATTTGGACCGGTTTATTTTATCTTTTTATTTTTGTAGAGACAGGGTTTTGCCATGTTGCCCAGGCTGGTCTGGAACTTCTGGGCTCAGGCAATCTGCCCACCCCAGCCTTCCAAAGTGCTGGGATTATAGGCTTGAGCCACCGCGCCCGGCAAATTCAACTTTTTATTGTGAGGTATTTGTGGATTCACATTACTGTTGTAAGAAATAATACAGAGAGATCCCCATGTACCTTTCACCCAGTTTGCCCCAGTGGTACCATCATGCAAAATATGATTTCGCAGCCCAGGTATTGACACTGATACAGTCAAAACACAGCAGAGCTCCATCACCAAAGTATTCTCATGCCCTTGTACAGCCCAATCCACTTCCCTCCTTCCAACCCTCACTCAGTCCCTCCCTGGCAACCACTAATCTGGTCTCCATTTTTAGCATTTTGTCATTCCCAAAATTCTATACAAATGGAATTATCCAGTGTGTAACCTTTTGAGATTTGCTTTTTTTCCACTTATTTTCTTTCTTTATTATTTTTTTCCTTAATGCCACTAATAAGCCAATGCTTTTTTTTTTAAACCCAACATAATTTCCTGGAAGTGTATTGATTTATTGAAGTAATTGCATCAATAATTTCCTCTTTATCACAGAGTAGTATTCCACGGTATGGATGTACCACAGGTTGTTTAACCATTCACCCATTGAAGGACATCTGGGTTATTTCAGTTTGGGCTATGCTGAATAAAGCTGCTATAAACATTCATGTGCAGATCTCTGTGTGAATATCAGTTTTGTTTCTCTGGGATACATGCCACAGGGTACAATTTCTTGGTTGTATGATAGTTGCATGTTTAGTTTTGCAAGAAACTAACAGGTGGCTGTACCATTTTACATTTCCACTAGCAATGTGTGAGTGATCCAGTTTCTCTTCATCCTCGTAAGCATTTGATGTCGTTACTACTTTTTATCTAAGTCTTACTGCTAGGGATATAGTGATATTTCACTGTGGTTTTAATGTACAGTTTCCCTGCTGGCCAATGATACTGAATATCTTCTCATGTATTTATTTGCCATCTGTACATCCTCTTTGGTGAAATATCATTTCATTAATTTTACCAATTTTTCTAATTGAATTCTGTTGATTTCTTATGGTGAGTTTAAAAAATTCTTTATATTTTCTAAATACTAGTCCTTTATTGGAAGTGTGTTTTATAAATAATTTCTCCCAGTTGGTAGCTTGTCTTTTCATCCTCTTCATGTCATGTTTCAGAGAGCAAAGGTTTTCTATTTTAATGAGCTCCAATCTCCTTTCATGAGTTGTGTTCTTTGTGTCAAGTCTAAGAATTCTTGCCTAGTCCTATATCCTGAAGACTCCCATCTATGCTTTTTACTTTTTTACAGCACCATATGTTGAGAAGGCTATCTTCCTTCCATTGGATTGTTTTTGGATTTTTGTCCAAACTGAAGCTGGGCACTGTAGTGCTTGCCTGTGGTCCTAGCTACTCGGAAGGCTGGGGCAGGTAGATCACCTGAACCCAGGAGTTTGAGTCCGGCCTGGGCAACATAGTGAGATCCCCATCTCTTAAAACACACACACACACACACACACACACACACACACACACACACACACA
>NW_022436959.1:13905157-13927923 GCF_009761245.1 Sapajus apella | reverse complement strand
CACACACACACACACACACACACACACACACACACACACACACACACCCCCAGTAGGGCACGCTTGTGTGAGTCTATTTCTGCATTCTCTCTTCTATTCCATTGACTTATGTGTCTATCCATTGTAGCTCTCCTTTTAAGTATGTACTTTTCCTTGACTTCTGACATTTAAAATCAGGAGACAAATTTGTGTTTTGATTATGTTTCCGGAAACAATAACTTTCTTTCAAGATCTGAGGAAGAGGAAGACTCTCTGGAACAGTGTAAAGAACTAGTCCTGGGAATCAAAACATGTAAATCTTGATTTCTACTAAACATGACTGTAGGTGAATCATATCATTTCTCTAGGCATGAATTTCTTCATATAGAAAATGAAGGGATTTGAACTAAATAATCTTAGTTCTTTTCATAAGACTCAACTGAATTTCCAGTTACAAATATTTACTGATAAACACAAATGTCCTCTCCTCAGTATCTATTTCCAAATAGGAACAATCTCATAAAATCATAGGACATTTGGCTTTTGTCAGATTTGAAGGCCCAGAGAAGACACATGTCCTGAGGTCACGCAGCCTGTTTGGTATCAGAACTAAGGCTAGTAAACAGGTTCCATGACTCCTCATTCGCTGTTCTTTCCATTCTCTCTGCCTCCCTGAGAAGAAGGGGACGTGCTGCTCCATTCTCCTACCAGAAAAGAGGAATAGAAGAAGGAGGTCAGAGTCATGCATCCAGTATGGCTTCTCTAAGCACGCACTCAATACCACATCTCATGGTGGATGTCTTCCAGGATTTAAGAGAAGAGCAAGACAGAGTTTCTGTCCTCCAAGAGTCTACAGCCAGGCCAAGACATAGAACCATAGAAATTAATGGGAGAACAATTTAAGACCATTGGCTGAGGAATACAGACAATTGAGCTTTGGGCTGTAACAAAATAGGCTAAGACATTTATTATGTTAGTCAGTCCAGAGGTAAGCAGGACTAGAGCAACAGCTCAACAGTTTCATAGAGGGCTCCATTTCTTTTCATCTTTCCAGTCTGTCATCCTTAATGTTTTGGCTGTTTCCTCAGATTTGTGTCCTCATAGTTAAATATGGCTGTCATAGCTCTGGGCATCACATCATTACACTGCCATCTCCAAAATCAATTCTGAGAGGAAAAAATTGAGTTTGTTCTCACGTATTTCTTATTATAAAGGAGGAAAACCTTTCCCAGAAGCACCCAGAAGACTGCTTCTCAGCTCTCATTGGCCAGGATCAAATCATCTGCTCCTGCCCAAATTGTAAGGAAAGCTAGGAAGTGATACTCCGGAATTTTGGAATGTTAGAGTAGAAACTCTGCCAGCAAGGGGGAAAAAGAAGGAAGGGTGCAGGCAGGGAACAGCATCTTGGGAGGCAACCAAGCAGTCTGCTACAATTCATGTGACCACCAGACCGGTCAGGCAAGGCAAAAAGGCAGCCACTAACTCAAGATTAGAAAGAATTTTAAAAGAACTGTAATATTATAAGCCTAGAGCAATTACTCAGAACAAAATAAGTAAAAAGCTATCACTAACAAGCTAGTTATAGAAATAAAATGGAATCCAAATATAACCCCAAAGAGTATAGTATAGGAACAGATTGGACAAATAGAAAACAAATAACAAGGCAGTAAACTTCATTATATTGATCATTACATTAAATGTGAATTATCTAAACACTCCAACTAAAAGGCAGAGATTGTCAGACTGGATTTTTAAAAATCCAATTATATGCTCTCTTTGAGAATCTCATTTCAAATATAAAAATGCACATAGGTTTAAAATGTAAAGATGAGGAGAAACATATCAGTCTAAACATTTTTTTAAAGTAAAAGGGATGGAAAAAGATATACCAGTTAAACACTAAGTATTCATATCAAAGTATTCTTTAGAACAAGGGATTAAGAGCCTCAATTCCTTTTTTTTTTTTTTTTTTGGACGGGGTTTCGCTCTTGTTACCCAGGCTGGAGTGCAATGGCGCGATCTCGGCTCACCGCAACCTCCGCCTCCTGGGTTCAGGCAATTCTCCTGCCTCAGCCTCCTGAGTAGCTGGGATTACAGGCACGCGCCACCATGCCCAGCTAATTTTTTGTAGTTTTAGTAGAGACGGGGTTTCACCATGTTGACCAGGATGGTCTCGATCTCTTGACCTCGTGATCCACCCGCCTCGGCCTCCCAAAGTGCTGGGATTACAGGCTTGAGCCACCGCGCCCGGCCTAAGAGCCTCAATTCCTATTGAGAAAAGGGTTAGTTCGTCAGGAAGCTGTAACAATTCTAAACATATTGTATGTGCCTGACCACAAAGCTTCAGAATACATACAGCAAAAACCGGAAGAAGAAACGGGCAATTGGAAAAACCACAATTATAGTTGAAGATTTCAAGATTTCTCTCTCAGTAACTGAAATAATAAGTAGACAGAAAATCAGCAATTGAAAAAACCACAATTATAGTTGAAGATTTCAAGATTTCTTTCTCAGTAACTGAAATAATAAGTAGACAGAAAACACTATCAACTAGCTTGACATAAACAACATTTAAAAAGAAAACACTCTACCTAACAAATGTAGACTACACAAAGTATATGGAACATTCACCAAGACAGACCGTTAAAAAGCTGTTTATCAGTAAACTTCCTGGTCCAACACTTGGAATCTTGAAGGCACTCCTGAGCCTGGCATTCCTTTAGCCAAGTGGAATAATTCGTTCAGAATGGGGGAAAAAATGCAAAAACTGGTCTGAAGATCATTGGCATCTGTGTTTTCCTAATAATATTGTATCAAATGCAAATATTCGGAGGATGTATATTGAGAAGCCAAGTGATAGCTAAAAAATATTTGACTTTCAAAATTTGTATTTGATTCATTTAAAGTACATAAGGCATAGAGTCTGAATGTTTGTAATCAAGGTATTTCCAGTAGACTTCCTTTAAAAAACAAAGTACTCGCTGGGTGTAGTGGCTCATGCCCGTAATCCCAGCACTTTGGGAGGCTGAGGCCGGTGGATCACAAAGTCAGGAGTTCAAGACCAGCCTGACCAACGTGGTGGAACCCCGTCTCTACTAAAAATACAAAAATTAGCTGGGCGTGGTGGTGCACATCTGTAATTCCAGCTACTCAGGAGGCTGAAGCAGGAGAATCGCTTGAACCTGGGAGGCAGAGGTTGCAATAAGCTGAGATGGTGCCACTGGACTCCAGCCTGGATGACAGAGCGAGACTCCCTCTCAAAAAAAAAAAAAAAAAAAAAAGAGCACCCTTTGTTTACTTGATATGCTGAATATATTATGTATATGCTTTTCAACAGTAAGAAATAAAAGTTTCTTTAACCACTGTTAGGTGATTACTAAATGAAGAATGGAATTTGTTTTTTGAATATTGATACAGGATTTCATGATGTGTTGGGCAATGAAAGACCACCTCCTTACACGAGGGAGCACAACCAATTAAATGGCTGGTCTTCTGATGAAAATGACTGGAATGAAAAACTCTACCCAGTGTGGAAGAGGGGAGACATGAGGTGGAAAAACGCCTGGAAGGGTAAGTCAAAAGATTCAACCCAAACACCTGCAATTTCCTATTTCAGTAAGTCTTGTAGATGGTAAAGCCTTTTAGATCACATGGCTCACGTCATTTTCACGAACGACAGTGCTCTCATTACCAAGTGGGGAATATTTGGATTTGGCAGTGTTTTCTTAAGCCCAGAACTATCACTTTCTAAGCCACAAGTAAACTTAGAAATTTCCAAATGGGTAGCTCTTGGAATAGTTTGAAGAGTGAGCAGATTTAGCCTTAAATCTATGTAACCAAGCTGGGAATGGGCATCTTCAGAAACCCAGTCACTCCAAAGCCATTTTTATGGTCTCAAAGGTGTGGCTTTTCAGAAATTGAAAATCTTTCTTTTTAGATAAAGGAATGCATCCTTCAACCATTGGTTTTGAGATTTAAAAATGCAAACTTTTAAAACTTGTCTCCTTAGCCCAACTGAGCTGATTTGTTAAATTATCATAGGTAAATGTTCTTGCTGTGATTAGAGAATTCTTTAACTCGTCTGATTTATTTTGTAATTTATCTTCTAGAGTGTTATACTCTGAAAGCTAAAGTGAGGAATACAAAACATAAATTTAATATAAAGAGGCATATGGGTCCTCTGGTCCTTAATAATAAATTTACCTCTAAATGTTTGTTTATGAATGAAAGGAGAAAGATGCTGGATCATTGAGCCCCACTTTTTTATGCCCTAGGAGGCCGTGTGCAGGCGGTCCTGACCAGTGACTCACCAGCCCTCGTGGGCTCAAATATAACATTTGTGGTGAACCTGGTATTCCCTAGATGCCAAAAGGAAGACACCGATGGCAACATAGTCTATGAGAAGAACTGCAGAAATGGTAAGAACACAGTATTCTCCTAAGGTACTTAGAGACGTAATTTCTAAACCTTAATGGTCACAGGTGCTCCTGTAAGTACAAGATGCTGCTCTCATCCCTTGCCATTGCACTCCACAAGCTGGATGACAGAGAGGGTGAGTGTGTGGTCCTACACAGCCCCTCTATCAACATCAACCTACTGCAGCAAACTGGTGGCTCTGCCCTGCTTGGAGCCCTCTTCCAAAGCCACACCATCAGCCCCTGCTATTCCTTAGTGTCCACTTGATTGGACAGAGAATACCTTGTTGATTCTCATATTTTGCTTTTATTACTTGGAACTCTTTGCTACTCAAAGAATAGCCAATTTGGCCAGGCGTGGTGGCTGACGCCTGTAATCACAGCACCTTGGGAGGCTGACGCAGGCCAATCACCAGGTCAGGAGTTCAAGACCAGCCTGGCAAACATGGTGAAACCCTGTCTCTACTAAAAATACACAAATTAGCCGGGTGTGGTGGCACGTGCCTGTAATCCCAGCCACTCAGGAAGTTGAGGCAAGAGAATCACTTGAATCCAGGAGGCGGAGGTTGCGGTGAGCTGAGATCACGCCACTGGGTGACAGTTTTGCTCTGTCACCCAGCCTGGGCAATAGGGTGACACTCTGTCAAGGATTTCTTAAGCAAATGCTGTGTTGCTGGCACATGCTAAAATGTGTATATTTTGGTTTTTCTTTGCCCTTAGTGAAAGAAATAAGCTCTCTGTCCATGTTAAAGACAACCAATGGCGCAAATATATCAAGGGAAATTATCTTGGTAGAATGGTACATGCTCAAAAAATGGAGTTAATTATTGAGATTCTTCAGTCAGTAACAAGGCTATTTAATAATGCACTTATGATCTGATTTTGTTATTTAGAACTTTTATTAAGCTGTCAATATATTCATTCTTTATTAATTTTTTATCTTCCTGTGAGGAAAACATTCTTTATGGAAAGTATTTTATGTTTAACAAGAATTAAGCATTTAATATTTTGTAACATTTTTCTCACCTTTTTTGAAACAACTGTTTTTTGTTTTGGGTTTTGTTTTTGTTTTTGTTTTGTTTTGTTTTGAGACGGAGTTTTTCTCTGTCACCCACGCTGGAGTGCAGTGGCACAATCTTGGCTCACTGCAACCTTCACCTCTGGTGTTCAAGTGATTCTCCTGCCTCACCCTTCCAAATAGCTGGGATTACAGACATGCATCACCATGCCCGGCTAATTTTTGTATTTTTAGTAGAAACGGGGTTTCACTATATTGGCTAGGCTGGTCTCAAACTCCTGACCTCAGATGATCTACCCACCTTGGCCTCCCAAAGTTCTGGGATTACAGTTGTGAGCTACCGCGCCTCGCCAGTAGCTCTATTTTTAGTTTTTTGAGGAACCTCCATACTGTTTTCCATAGTGGTTATGCTGATTTACATTCCTACCAACACTGATATACTGTTGGCCATTTGTATTTTTTTAAGAAATGTCTACTCGGATCTTTTGCCCATTTTTTGATTAATTTTTTATTGATACATGATAATCATACATATTTCTGGGGTACATGTGATACTTTGATACATGCATACAATTTATGGTGATCAAATCAGGGTGATTGGGATATCCATCACCTCAAACATTTATCATTTCTTTGTGTTGAGAACATTCCAGATCTTTCTCTTTTTTCCTTTTTTTTTTAAGAGTCTGTGACACTGTGTCACTCTGTGACCCAGGCTGGAGTGCAGTGGCACGATCTCACTGCAACCTCTGCCTCCCAGGTTCAAGCGATTCTCCTGCCTCAGCCTCCCAAGTAGCTGGGATTATAGGCACGTGCGCCACACCCGGCTAATTTTTGTATTTTTAGTAGAGACAGGGTTTCACTATGTTGGCCAGGCTGGTCTTGAACTCTTGACCTCAAGTGATCCACCTACCTTGGTCTCTCAAAGTGCTGGGATTACAGGTATGAACCACTGGGCCCAGCTCAAATCTTTCTTCTAGCTGTTTTGAAATATACAATAAATTGTTGTTAACTACAGTCATCTGTCATATCTGCTTCTCTCCATATAACTATAACCATATATAGATATAGGATAGCAATATCTATCTATCTTTATCTAGAGAGGGAAAGAGGGATTTTTAAAATCATTTAAAGCACCAAAAATAGCCCCCCCAAAATATGCATACCTTGATTGGGGTGATCATGGTGTCATGGCTGTGTAGGAAAACGCTCTTATTCTAAGACATGTGTGCGGAAGTCTTTACGAATAAATAGTCATGAGGTCAAATGTGTCAGGAAAAAAACCAGCAGATAGAATGTGTCCAAATAGAAAGATAAAGTATCTCTCAGTTTGGTTTGAATAGGATTTTGATTTTGAAACCTGATAGAAAGAAAAATACGTTAAACGATACCTCTACATTGGACTTGCCTGAATAATTGCTTTGTGTAGAACTTTCATTGAAATATAGCATATTCAGAAAAGTGCACAAACCGAAGGCATACCATTGGGTGAGTTCTACATAGTAAGTGTTTAGTTCTCTAACTACTTTTAAACTAGTTATGAAAAAATACAAAAAAGTGTTTAATTCAGTGATGCATGCACATGGAGTTTTCTGAGCCCAGATAACACTCATGATTGGTTTCTTTCTCTGTTTAGAGACTGGTTTATCTGCTGATCCATATGTTTACAACTGGACAGCATGGTCAGAGGACAGTGACTGGGAAAATGGCACCGGCCAAAGCCATCATAACATCTTCCCCGATGGGAAACCTTTTCCTCACCACCCCAGATGGAGAAGATGGAATTTTGTCTACGTCTTCCACACACTTGGTTGGCTTTTTCAAACTGCTAAGCTTCTTCTTTACCTTTCCTTAAAATTTCAAACTTCTCTTTTCTTATTCTGTAATTGAGAACGATAACACTAAGAGTTAATAACAGTTACCCTGCTAACTTTCCTTAGCATGGGTTGACAGTGTGAGATAAAAATGAAATCTTCGTTAAACCTTGCCAGATCTCCATGACACCGAAGAATTAAAAAGAGAGAAAAACAAAAAGATTAAGCTCTTTTTCAAAAAACCAAAACTATTTAATTTTTTTCTACCTAAAACCATAACAAGATGGGTGAAGTGGCTCACATCTATAATCCCAGCACTTTAGGAGGCCAAGGCAGGCAGATTACCTGAGGTCAGGAGTTCAAGACCAGCCAGGACAACATGGCAAAACCCCATCTCTACTAAAAATACAAAAATTAGCCTGGTGTAGTGGTGGGCGCCTATAATCCCAGCTACTTGGGAGGCTGAGGCAGGAGAATTGCTTGAATCCCAGTGATAGATGTTGCAGTGAGCCAAGATTGTGCCATTACACTCCAGCCTGGGCCACAGAGCAAGTCTCTGTTTTTAAAAAAAAAAAAAAAAAAAAAGAATGGCACATGGATGAGCATTTGTTGATTTCTTCTTTGGGTTTTTTATGTTCTCAAAAATTTTTAAGATTTAAAGAGGCATGTGCTATTTGTTTGTAGGGAATCCTAAGAAAAGGTACAAATAAAAAATAAAAATTATCCATAATTTTTCTTAACATCTTTTTCTTGAATTGCAAAAAAAATTATCCACAATTAACATCAGAGATGATTATCATTGTTAATATTATGGTGTTTTCTTTGCTAGTATTTATTAAGGTCATTATTAAGATCACATACACATTTTTGCTTACTATCATGAGATTTGATAATATGATTTTTTAAATTTTCATACATTATTTTAATGGCTGCATAATATTCCATTGTGTAGAAATAAAATAACTACTGTTCTGCTTTGACCTGGCCCACTCGGCCTTTTTTTAAATTACAAATGGTATTCATGTTGCTTTATTATTGGGGAAATGATTACTTTTAGGAGGAGCATATTTAGGTTATTATTAATTAGGCTGCTAAATTCTTAGTTTAAAATGTCACCAGGTGCCACCTGGTACTGAGTATTTGAAAACTGCTACCAATTGAGCAGCCTCCAGATTTCTAAATGTTTCCTCTTTCATCACAAATTAGAGTTCCTCTTCCTTCAATTATTTACAAATCGGGACAAAATATTAACAATACATACCCATTGAACAGAGTATAAGCTATGTCAGATATAATGCTCATCTATTGGCCGGGCGCGGTGGCTCAAGCCTGTAATCCCAGCACTTTGGGAGGCCGAGGCGGGCGGATCGCGAGGTCAAGAGATCGAGACCATCCTGGTCAACATGGTGAAACCCCGTCTCTACTAAAAATACAAAAAATCAGCTGGTCATGGTGGCGCGTGCCTGTAATCCCAGCGACTCAGGAGGCTGGGGCAGGAGAATTGCCTGAACCTGGGAGGCGGAGGTTGCAGTGAGCCGAGATTGCGCCATTGCACTCCAGCCTGGGTAACAAGAGCGAAACTCCGTCTGCAAAAAAAAAAAAAAAAAAAAAAATGCTCATCTATCTAAATCAATTGCCTTAAAGCTGACTTACTTTTCACTACCATTATGACCCTGTCAGCCAGCTCACCAAACATTATTTCTTTGACTTGTCACTCTCATGACAGAATTCTGACAGTTTGCATGGAATCGCTTATATTCACTAACACTCCTGGACTCTTTGGCCTAGTAAACATCCCAGTAACTTAACTAGATCAAAAACATGTATTTAAAATCAACCTTCAGCCTAGAAATTGCTCTATTTGTCTAACAAGACTGTCTTGAATTTCTGTCTTCTACCGAGGTCTCAGAGTTCACTGATATTCTCCCTCAATTAAGTATGGTCTCACCTCTCAGACCTGGAACTAACATTTTCCTCACGAATAAACCCTGAGAGACACCCCTTCCCCTTATAACTTCTGATGGAACTATCCCTGCATCTCAAGGTGAAGGAGGATTCCAAATCACACACTGCTCAAGAGACCAGTGTGTTTTTCTCACACGTTTGACGGTGTGATAAACGGGGTCCTGAAACAACCTGGTCTCGAAAGCATTCCACCTAAGATACCTAGGCAGTGACAGGTCTAAGCCAGGCCCCCTGACGGAATTAGAAAGTTCTTCATTTGGGAATGCTAGCAAGAGGAGGTACAGGTTTTTAAAATTTGTTTAAATGCCTTGAGCCCTGAAGCAGAGGAATTACTTCCACCTGTTAGCTAGTAGCACGGAGAGTTGGAGAAAGGAAAGGAATGACTCAGGGGTGTGCTAGGAAAGTGCCTGTGGAACCACTCCATTCTTTTTTATCTCATCCTCTATTTCATCACTTACTGGTTGTTTTTTGTTTGTTTGTTCGTTTTTGTTTTTTTGAGATGGCATTTCACTCTTGCTGCCCAGGCTGGAATGCGATGATGCAATCTCGGTTCATTGCAAACTCCACCTCCTGGGCTCAAGCTATTCTCCTGCCTCAGCCGCTGGGATTACAGGCACGCACCACCACGCCAGGCTAATTTTTTTTTTTCTTTATTAGAGTTGGGGTTTCTCCATGTTGGTCAGGTTGGTCTTGAACTGACGACCTCAGATGATCTGCCCGCCTCAACCTCCCAAAGAATTACTGTATTTTTATAATACAAATACTATTAGGAGATGGAGGATACCAGTCCCCTTTTAAAAAGCCATTTAACAATATAGGGAAATAGTAACAAAAATGAGGTAGGTTTTCAGATAAATAATTTTTTTTAAGTCTTCTGGACACCTCATCATTATATTAAATGTATTTTCTTTGGGGAAAACATGTATTTCAGGTGTCATATTACTTAACATGAAAAGTATTTGTAAACTAAAGGCTAATTGTATTATCCCATAAACAGTTTTTTTCATTTTAATCAACCATATACAATTACATGCATGTAACTGTGGGTTTGTTTTATAAGATTTTACATTAAAATGAGCACCATCTCCCTTTCTGAAGCAGCACTATAGGCCCCCTATTTTCTCTCCTCCAAGCAATCTATAAATGGCGGCAGCTGGTCTTTAAGGAACAACTTCCTATAATGAAGATGTCGTGCAGCCAATAACTAAAAATTTCCATCCTCCCAAAGGTCGGTATTTCCAGAAATTGGGAGGATGTTCAGTGAGAGTTTCCATGAACACAGCCAATGTGACACTGGGGCCTCAACTCATGGAAGTGGCTGTCTATAGAAGACACCGACTGGCATATGTTCCCATCGCACAAGTGAAAGATGTGTACGTGGTAACAGGTGAGTGGTGTGCACTCAGGATGAGGCACTTTATTCTGTTGACGTCAATGGATTTAAAAAGAGTTAAGGCCATGTGTTCGGGGTTAGGTTACAATTTATCTGGGCCCTACCTAAGCTTGTATATCTAATTAGTTGTAGTTCATCTGTTTTCCAGAATAGCTTGGGGAAACCCCATAAAACTTGCATATGAAAAGGAAAATAATGCTAGAGTATCCCTCATTTTGCTATTTTAACTGAAAAGCATAATCGAAGCCCACCATTTACAATCAAGCAATCATGCATTCTTTCTTTCTTTTGGGGGGGTGTATCTTTTAGATCAGATTCCTGTATTTGTGACCATGTCCCAGAAGAATGATCGAAATTCATCCGACGAAACCTTCCTCAAAGATCTCCCCATTATGTTTGACGTTCTGATTCATGATCCTAGCCACTTCCTCAATTATTCTACCATTAACTACAAATGGAGCTTCGGGGATAATACTGGCCTGTTTGTTTCCATGAATAATACCGTGAATCACACGTATGTGCTCAATGGAACTTTCAGCCTTAACCTCACTGTAAAAGCCGCAGCACCAGGACCTTGTCCGCCACCGCCTCCCAGACCTCCAAAACCCACCCCTTCTTCAGGTAAGGTTTTCCAGTGATCTTTGAGGGGAGTTCCTTAATGTCTAACAAAATATTTACGTAGGTCATACTATGAAATCCCTTCTTACGGGGATATTGTAGCGACTCTGCAGTGATTCCATTTTGTACCTGTTGATTTTTTAAAGCCAGTTTATCACCATGTTACACCTATAGAACACAGAAGAAGGGAGAATGTATTTCAAGTCACTTTGCAAATAGAATTCAGTGACTTGTAGAAAGCTCTTTGACCCTCCTCATTTGCACTGGCCCCTGCTGTGTGTACACACTCTCCCCTCTTCTAACCTGTCACATTTTTGTTTATCTGCCATTTTTTAAGCAGATAAACAAAAATGAGAAAGCACACTGGCTATGAGAAGGCACACCGGCCCCTCGTAAATGATCAGGCCCTTTCTACTTTGCTTCCTCTCCCTCACTAATTTCTTTCCCTACCCTGTCCCCACCCACCTAGTGTCCATGAAAACACAGCTGTACTTGAAGGCAATTTCCAAATGGCCTGAGAAAGAATGCAGCTTGAGAGTATTTCTGGTGGAGAAATAAATCATATAAGTCATGGTTAATTGAACACCACCCTGTATTAATAGTCTGGGGACATTCATGAAGTCCTTAAGAGTCTACTTTGGGAAGCACTGGCTTCCATCTCATTCCCCACGCTACCCCATGCCATCACCACCACTTCCCCACTGGGCCAGTTGCACTGGGCACCCCAGGAACCCCGGGATAGCAATAGGCTGACATCCTCTCACTGGTCACAAGAGGGCGCCATGGACCAAGCCCATGATGGTCCATCATGACCTCTGGGGCTTCTTGTTTTTGCAAAAACCTCTTAGTTATAAATAATAAACTTTTACAATAAAATGTTAGCAATAAAATGAGAACTTGCTAAATCAAGCATATCTAAGTTAAAATAACATGTTATCACTAATTTTGATTATCTCAAAAGTATTTTAAATTACAAAACTTACACATATTCCTTAGTAAAGATTAAAACAATATAGACGTCTAGAGTAAAAAGCAAAAGCCCCCACTCATACTCTCCTCCCAAGAGTTAAACCCTGTTAATAATTGGGAGGATTCCTTTCCAGATCTTTTCCTATGCATTTATAAACATGCTATATATACACATAAGGTTCGTTGATTTGGTTATATAAATGGGTTCAAGCTATACATATTGTTTTACAAATTTTTTCAAATTTAACAAGTTTTTTCATAATTTAACAAGGATTGTTGACATCTTTCCATTGTTAATACATATAAATCTATTTCACTTTATCCAATGGCTGCATGGTGTTCCATAGAGTGTATCTACTATAATTTATTTCAATATTCTCTCTTTCTTTTCTTTTTTCTTTTTTTTTCTGAGACAAGATCGTGTTCTGACACCCAGGCTGGAGTGCAGTGGCACAATCTGACCTCACTGCAACCTCCACCTACTGGGCTCAAGTGATCCTCCTGCCTCAGCCTCCCGAGTGGCTGGAACTACAGGCATGCACAACCATGATCAGCTAATTTTTGTATGTTTTAGTAGAGATGGTGTTTTCCCATATTGCCCAGTCTGGTCTCCAACTCCTGAGCACAGGTGATCCACCCACCTCAGCCTTCCAAAGTGCATATAAGGCATGATTGATTCAATGCCACCCTGTATTAATAGTCTGAGACACAGATTATAGGCATGAGCCACGGTGCCCGGCCCACCATTCTCATATTGACGGATGATTAGATTAATCCTAATTCCAACAACAACAATAACTGTATTGAACAACTTTACACATACAGCTTCATTCTAGCAATCCTTTAGAAATAATTTATTTATCTATAAATATTAATAATCTTCTTTACAAATAAGAGGACCATGTGTAAAATTCAAAATAAACTTCAGATGCCTTTAATGTTTAGAAGTTCCAGAATGGTGGCTGGGTGTGGCGGTTTACGCCTGTAATCCCAGCACTTTGGGAGGCTGAGGCAGGCGGATTACTTGAGGTTGGGAGTTCAAGACCAGCCGGACAAACATGTAGAAACCCTGTCTCTACTAAAAATACAAAATTAGCCAGGCATGGTGATGCATGCCTGTAATCCCAGCTACTCAGGAGGCTGAGACAGGAGAATCACTTGAACCCAGGAGGCGGAGGTTGCGGTAAACTGAAATCACGCCATTGCACTCCAGCCTGGGCAACAAGAGCAAAACTCTGTCTCAAAAAAAAGAAGTTCCAGATTGGTAAAAGACTTAATGTTAGGTTGTTTAATGTTAGTCTATTTTGAATTGCATTTTTATTAAACTAGCTTGTTTTTCTTAGAAACTATATCATAGCTAGCTTTTTTTTTTTTTTTTTTTGAGAGGGGGTTTTTCTTTTTTTATCCCCCAGCGGCTGGAGGGCAGTGCCGCGATCTCGGCTCACCGCAACCTCCGCCTCCTGGGTTCAGGCAATTCTCCTGCCTCAGCCTCCTGAGTAGCTGGGATTACAGGCACGCACCACCATGCCCAGCTAATTTTTTGTATTTTTAGTAGAGACGGGGTTTCACCATGTTGACCAGGATGGTCTCGATCTCTTGACCTCGTGATCCACCCGCCTCGGCCTCCCAAGTGCTTGGATTACAGGCTTGAGCCACCGCACCCGGCAGCATTTTTTAAAAATATATTTGAAGCTACAAAAAATTAGCCGGGCATGGTGGTGCATGCCTGTAATCCCAGCTACTTGGGAGGCTGAGGCAGGTGAATCGCTTGATTCTGGGGGGCAGAGGGTGCGGTGAGCCAAGATTGCGCTACTTCACTCTAGCCTGGGCAACAAGAGCAAAACTTCATCTAAAAAAAAAAGAAGTGTTAAATCAACCATTGTCAACCCCAAAATGCCTTAAACCAGCTATTAGGGAGAACACAGAGGGATGTTTCTAAAAGGGGTCCCTTCTAGGGCGCATTTCTAGCTATACAGCCCATATTAAAGGGCTTGAATGACTGAGCATTATATTATTGTTTGGCAAAAAAATTATGTTCTCTCTTCTTTGGTAAGTGGCTTCATAATAATGCACAGTCAAAAATAGAAAACAAATGCAAATGCCGGAGTGAGGCAGAAGCAAGTTGAAGAGGTGACGCAGGGAGATGGAGTTAAATCCCAAGACAGATGCGTGTGTGCTATTTTTAAGCCACAGAATTCTCTTTCCTTACCTAACAGTGCGATAGTTCATTTTTCAGACTTGTGAACAAATCTGGAAAAGAAAAAAAAAACCTTTTGTAAGCCCGATACCGATTACTGTAATACTCTCTCTATATATAAAATAACATCATATCATGTGGCACTTTCCTACTTTCACAGAGAATTAAGAGCTCTCACATCATTATTTGGGCAACAGGGACATAAATACTGAATTAAGGATGAAGCTGATCTTCTTTCTCATCTGTCTTTTAAGGTGTGCATTTCTCTCCATTAGCCCTTGAATTGTACCTTGACTTTATAATTTTATAGACACAATGTTTGCAAAGCTCCATAGCTCCATGTGCTTTTTTGTTTTGTTTTTGTTTTTTGTTTTTTTGAGACTGAATCTCACTCTGTCGCCCAGGCTGGAGTGCAATGGTGCAATCTCTGCTCACTGCAACCTCTGCCTTCCAGGTTCAAGTAATTCTCCTGCTTCAGCCTCCCTAGTAGCCAGGACTAAAGGCAATACAAACCACCATGTCTGGGTAATTCTTTTGTATTTTTAATGGAGACTCAGTTTCAGCATGTTGGCCAGGCTGGTCTTGAACTCCTGACCTCAAGTGATCCATCCACCTTGGCCTCCCAAAGTGCTGGAATTACAGGTGTGAGCCACTGTGCCTGGCCTCCATATGTATTTTATTTTATTTTTTTATTTTTTATTTTTTATTTTTTTATTTTTTGAGACGGAGTTTCACTCATGTTACCTAGGCTGGAGTGCAATGGCGCGATCTCGGCTCACCGCAACCTCCGCCTCCCGGGTTCAGGCAATTCTCCTGCCTCAGCCTCCTGAGTAGCTGGGATTATAGGCACGCACCACCATGCCCAGCTAATGTTTTGTATTTTTAGTAGAGACGGGGTTTCACCATGTTGACCAGGATGGTCTCGATCTCTTGACTTCGTGATCCACCCGCCTCGGCCTCCCAAAGTGCTGGGATTACAGGCGTGAGCCACCGCGCCCGGCCAAGAAAATAAGTTTTATTTCGTTTTTAGTACTGAAGCATATGCAGAGCAAGAGAAGCTTTATTTTAAAATATGGCAGGGTTATGATTCCGCGCTCTACCTTGACAGCTAAATTCTGCCTGTCGAGAACTTCAAAAGAAGTTTTGCAGTTTTCTGAAGAAGAGCTACTGAACTTGAATGCCCTGCACAAACAATCCTATCACTATAGAATAGAGCATTTGAACAGACAGAATGACTGTCTTGTCATTTCCAGAGGACCAATGTGAAAGTCAAGGAATATTCCCAAGAGGCTGCCACAGGCATCCCTGCTGATAAACCACTGCCTTCGATCTAACATAATGTTTAGGCCTCTCTGGGCTTTACCTGAGCAGCATTTCCCAAAGTGTGTGTGGTGGAGCACTTGTTTCTGAACCTGTTCTGACAACTGTGCTGAGAAGCCTGTTCTGGGCCCAGGAAGATCACAGGGAAGTTCACCCACTGACGGATCTGAGAAGCCCTGGAGAAATCTCCCAGCCAGCTTCACTCACTTGTCACTGAGCTAAAGATGCAGCTCTTAAGAGGTTTTGATGCCCTTCCCCAAGACTGAGTCCACTTCACATGTCTTTTGCAATGAAAAAGAAGATAAGATTGTATTTTCAGTATCATTATTTTCTTTCTAGACTTTTTATCTTGCTAAAGGAGCAGCGACATCTTAATTAGATCCTGTTAAATTGTAACTAATAGAACATTAGAGTCTTTGCTTTAATTATATTCAAGACTTATTTTTCAAAAATGCTTTGTATTTCCTCCCTTCCTTCCTCACACCTCTGTTAATCACAGTAAGACTTTTAGAATTTAAGCTTTGGAGCTGTGAGACATTCAAACAGGGAAAGAATGACCTTTTCCTATATTACTAGAAGATGGAAACTGAGATTTATTAAGTACTCCCTCTGCAGCAGTGATGATCAGCAGGTTTTATATACTTTATCTCCTTTAAGTTTCATAGTTCAGCCCCCAGAGGACAGTAAGTGTTGTTCTTATTTTACAGATGAGCAAATAGAGGCAAAAATAGATTAAATGATGTGCCTATGAGCTCAAACAGCTAAAAACAAGGGGAGCTGGAATTTGAGCCCAGAATACCTCCTTCCAAAATTAAAATATAACTTCATCTATTATGGCCAGGTTTATTTCTTCATGACCATTGTATCACACATTTTAATACAGCTTCAACCTTTTATTTACTTCTTGTGTTAACACAAAATGTGGGATTATGCTTACTTACATAATTTAGCAATTATAATACCTTATAGCTCTCACATCTGTGTGAATTATGACACATTTAGTTCAAATTTCTATAGCCATTTCATAGTATAATATTCCTGATATTTTTCTAAAGAGAAAATGACAAATGTTTAGATTTTTTATTCTATCATATATATCTTTTACATTCTTAGCAACTACTCTGAAATCTTATGACTCAAACACCCCAGGACCTGCTGGTGACAACTCCATAGGGCTGAGTAAGATTCCTGATGAAAACTGCCAGGTTAACAGATATGGTCACTTTCACGCCACCATCACAATTGTAGGTAAGGCTGAAGACAAGGACTGGTGAGAAAGGTTGCTAGACTCTACCTAGGGTTACCTGTTCTCTTTGCTAATTCTGAAGGGGTGGAGGTAGGTGGTAGGGATACCCCTCTCCTTGTCTAAGGTGACACCACACATTTCTAGATTCTCACCTGCCTCCCTGGCCTTCCTTCCACATCCTGGTGGAAATGAGACTTCTGTGAAGTCCACATACTAATGAGCCAGGCCTGGGCCTGTATCCCATCTCTGCAGCCCAGCCATCTGAATGGGGTATATAGGGTAAAGGAAGGCTAGCATCACATTCTCACAACTTCCACTGTCTTCCCCTAGTTAATTTTCACAAAGTCACACTTGTATGTGAAGAGGGGAAAGAGCAAGCTACCACACATGGCTGTACATTTGGGCACAGCCCTAAGGCATCCAACAGAGAAGACAGATGGGAACTGAAGCCCAACCTGTGCTCGCTGGTTCTGGGAGTGAGGTTGGAAGTGGAAGCCCAAGCAGTGTCCCCTGAGTCCGAGCCACCCAGTAAGCTGGCCAAAGCCTGAGCCTGGGGCTGTGACCACCCAGGATTACCCTTTCCTGAAACACCGTCCAAGATAGAGTGCTACTTTCTGATGCACACAGAGGCTCTAGAAACAAAAATCTAGGTTGGGTTGAAAAACAGTTCAGTTTGACTTTGAAAATGCTGCATGGATACGTATCCTAAGCTATGGGGGTAGACTCCTGGATGTGATGTGTTTCTGTATGGCAAGAAGACTGTCTTCCTTTTTTAATGTTTTTACTTTCTGATGTATTAAGAGCTTTACCTTAGTCCATTCAGGCTTCTATAACAGAATTCCATAGACTGGTGGCTTATAAACAAACAGCAGGAATTTCTCATAGTTCTAGAGGTTGAGAAGTCCCAGGTCAAGGCACTATCACATTCGCTGTCTGGTGACGGCCACTTCCTGGTTCACAGATGGCAGATGGCAGTCTTCTGTGTCCTTACGCGGTGGAAGAGGCGAAAGGCTCTCTGGGGTCTCCTTCATAAGGGCATTAATCCCACTCATGAAGGCTTCACCCTCAAAATCCAACCACCTCCCACAGGCCCTGGCTTGTAATACTATCTTCTTGGGTTCAACATATGAATGTTGGGGGTACCCAAACATTCAGTCTATAGGAGAGTGATTGTTTAGCTTGGTTTGATTTCTGTTGTATTTTGATGTGTTTTTCTCTGGGGGTTATTTTGTTAGAGGGAATCATAGAGGTTAACATCATCAAGATGACAGACATCCTGATGCGGGTGCCGCAGCCTGACAACTCCCTGATAGACTTTGTCGTGACCTGCCAAGGGAGGTGAGTACATTATCTCCAACAGAGGCATGGGTCAAGTGAGGTCCCCAAGTCTGAACAAAGGCACTGACCACCAGTTACCCCTTTTAAGTTGATTTGAATTCCTATTTACTGGTAACCCTAGACAGGAAGGGCCCTAGGAGGTGCTATCAAGCACACACGTGTTTTGCTACAGTTGAGAAATTAAGAAACCTTTAACAATCAAGTTGAACAATAATTATAATAACTGAACACTTATTACATTCTTTTTTTTTTTTTTTTTTTTTTTTTTGGTACACAGGGAACTTACTATATTCTTAACACCTTACACCTGTTATCATATTGAATCCTCATGACAATCCTATGAGCCTCCCCATTTTACAGATGAGGCAAATGAGGCCCCCAGTGATCACAAAATGTGCCTACCGATGGAAGGCTTGTAGCCAGAAGAGTGTGGCTCATATGAGCGCTGTTAAGCTCCTGGGAAGTTGTCTGTGCTAACATTATTACCAACGCCTGATAATCCTCTCTCTCAGAATTTACAAAGCTCTTTCCAATTTGTTATGTAGTTTGGTTTCCTATGATTTGGTCATGACTGTATGTAATAAGCTAAATATAAATGAATGAATATATAGATACTATATCGGTTAAATGTACATTAACAAATGATTTAATTTGTTAATGTATATTTAGTTAATATATATATATATACATGTGTATATATATATATACACATACATAAAACCTAATTAAAATATATGTGTGTGTGAATACATAAAGTAATCAAGAGAATGAGGTGATATGAAGATGTGGCCTTATTTTGTATGAAAGAAGAGGTAAGAAGCTGTCCACCTTGGGAGAGGACCAGAATGAGGGTGAGGGTGGTAGAAAATAGAGTGAGAGCTGATCCAGGGAGTGGAGCTGCTGTGGGAGGCCCGGCTGGTGAGAAGATGGACTGTCCCCCATATCAGGCCCCATCCCACCAGCCCAACATCAGAGCCTGGTCTCTCCATCCAAGAAGGCTGCCCAGGAATGAGATAGTGGTCAGGACAGCAATGGCAGGTAGCCTAGCATCAAGGATAGATGAATCAAACCTCTTCTGTTCAAATCCCAGCCCCTCTCCTGGCAGCTTGTACGACTTGAACTCATTAATCTCTCTCCCTGAGCTGGTTTGTCATCTGTTAAATGGGATAATATTATTTTCTTCAAAAAGCTATTGAGAGGGGCCGGGTGCAATGGCTCATGCCTGTAATCCCAGTACTTTGGGAGGCTATAATCCCAGCACATTAGGAGGTTGAGGCAGGTGGATCACCTGAGGTCAGGAGTTCTCCCTGGGGGAGATCTTATTTTTCTCCTCCACCCCAGGGCCTCGCTTTCCTGAAGATGCAGAGGATGGTATAGGTCAGCACACAGGCTTGCTTAAGAGTAAATGGTAAGACTAACAATTTGGCATCTTATAGTTTGAGTAACAATCAGGCAGAATTCAATTTCGTAGAATTGTAATGACCTTCCCCTTGTAAAATGGGTCTGACCTTCCTCTCTCCCCGTCTCTGTGCCCTGCGCACCCTCGTCCACCTCCCCTGTGGCAGCCTTCCCACTGAGGTCTGTACCATCATTTCTGACCCCACCTGTGAGGTCGCCCGGAACACCGTCTGCGACGCTGTGGACGTGGATGAGACTTGTCTGCTGACTGTGAGACGAGCCTTCAATGGGTCTGGGACATACTGTGTGAACCTCACCCTGGGGGATGACACAAGCCTGGCTCTCACGGGCACCCTGATTTCTGTTCCTGACAGAGGTGAGGTTTGTTTTATGACCATCCAAGCATTTCATATTGCAGGTAAAGTGTGTATCCAATGCTAAAGCTATTTAGGCCTTTATTGTCAGTGTTTAATTTTATTTCAGTGCAAAATTCGTTGAACTCTTACTAATCAGGATTTGAGAACTGGCATTATAATCCAACAGCAAATCTACTTAGGGAAGTGATGAGACATCCAGTGAAATAATGGCCAAAGAAAAGCCTTTTGGTGAAAAAAAAACAAAACAAAAACAAAAACTCAGCTGTGACCATGAACCAGTAACAACGGATATGATCACTGCATGCTTGAGCAGATTTTTATTTCAAGGAGAAAGTGTAAAGGCCAATATCAAAAAGTAACAGTGTTCTCCAGTGAGAACAACAGCAAAGGAGAGGCTGACATTTTCATGAAAATCTACCTGTGCAAAAATATGAAGCCTGGAAGAGAAATGAGACACAGTATAAACTTACCATGTATCCTCTCTTTCCCTTCCCAAATTCCACCGAGCATTACACGACACAGTAACAAAGCAACTTACTATACCTCACATCTTCACCAGAAAAACTACTCTTTGCCCTCCTAATGCTCGGAAAGGTACAATGTTAACAAAGAAGGCAAAGGAATTTCATTTAGAAATTTGCATTTACTGGTGGCATCCAACTTCCCCCAACCCCTAAATTCGGGCTCTACCCTAATTGCCCTAGCTGAATGTCACAATAATCAACTTTGTTGTGATATGACTTGTGGCTTAGAAGAAGTGCTACATGGTAGGATGAAAGGGAAAGGTTAAGTTGTGTACACATGACAGTGGCGGTCCCCAACCTTTCTGATACCAGGGACCTGTTTCGTGGAAGATAGTTTTTCCACGGAATGGGGATGGCAGGGGGATGGTTTCGGGATGAAACTGTTCCACCTCAGATCATCAGGCATTAGTTAGATTCTCTAAAGGAGCATGCAGCCTAGATCCCTCGTATGTGCAGTTCACAACAGGGTTTGCATTCTGCTGAGAATCTAATGCTGCCGCTGAGCTGAGAGGAGGCGGTGCTCAGGCAGTAATGCTCAGTCGTTGGCTGCTCACCTCCTGCTGTGGGGCCCGGTTCCTAACAGGTGAAGGACCCCGTACTGGTACTGGGCCACGGTCAGGGGTTGGGGACCCCTGCATTAAAGCACTCACTTCACTCCTTAATTTGAGTATTGTCAGATACAATCTAATAGCTAATTCACTTATAACTCCTTTGGACTTGAAGCCTATCTCATAAGGTAAAATGTTCTAAAACATGTATTTCTGGCCACAAAAACAAACAAACAAAAACATGTATTTCCAGCCAGGTGTGGTGGCTCATGCCTGTAATCCTAGCACTTCAGGAGGCTGAAGCAGGGGCAGATCACTTGAGGTCAGGAGTTCCAGACCAGCCTGGCCAACATGGTGAAACCCTGTCTCTACTAAAAATACAAAACTTAGCAAGGGGAGGCTGAGACATAGAGAGAGAGAGAAAGAATGAGAGCTCAGAAGGAAGGTTTTTAATTCAATGGGGATTGTAGCTTAATAGCTTGGGTTTCAAAGGCAGAATTTCAGAAATAGATCATTCTTCAAAGGCAAACCTATAGACTTTTAGCTGAAGTGACTTTTACGCATCAATTCAATGGGTATTCATGAAGCACCTGCAATTCTTTCAACAAATATCCCTGACCATCTATTCCATGCTCGGCACGGTTCTAGGCACAAGATACAGTTCTAGATAGAGTAAGAACCAGTCCCTGATTCTGTGAACAGTGACAGATATTACAAGGAAAAGTTTAAAGTTGATAATTTTTTTTGAAGCAGGGTCTCACTCTATTGCCCAGGATGGAGTGCAATAGGGCATTCACAGCTCACTGCAGCCTCAAACTCGTAGGCTCAGGCAATCTTCCCACTTCATCCTCCAGAGTAGCTGGCACCACAGGCATGCGCCACCATGCCAGGCTAATTTTTTGTAGAGATGGGGGTCTCACTGTGTTGCCCAGGCTGGTCTTGAACTCCTGGACTCAAACGTTCCTCCTGCCTCAGCCTCCCATAGTGCTGGGATTCCAGGCATGAGCCAGGGGGAGGGCACTCCTGTCAAGGGACATGAAGGTCTGAAAGAGCATGGGGAGTATCCACTCCCAGGATTTTTATCACCGCTGGAAGGCAGGTGGTGAGAGAGGAAGCTGGAGGCACAGCCGCCTGATCACAGGAGCCCTTCCCCACAGTGGTGTTCCTGGGTCACCCAAGACCTGAACAGGTGTCTCCAGGACATGACATCGCTACCCCAAGCCCTTACCACAGTGTTCCAGACATGCTGACTCATTCTCTAAATAGAAGATAAACTGACCCAAAGACTATGTATTATTTAATAGAAAAGATTACTGAAAGCCCAGAGGGAGCCATACATCTTCTGTGACGGCTCCCTTCCTCATTTATTTAATGGCATTATAAGTGGCATGTCCTCTAGGTGGAAGACATAACTAATATGCTCTTGCTTCTGTTTTAAGACCCAGCTTCCCCTTTAAGGATGGCAAATAGTGCCCTCATCTCTGTTGGCTGCTTGGCCATATTTGTCACTGTGATTTCCCTGTTGGTGTACAAGTAAGTTTTTGGTTCCTATGCTTTCTATCACTATAGTGTATTGTCAAAAGTGAAAATATCTCTGTGTAATGAGCCATTTTTCCCTTTTTTGCTTCTTTTTTTTTTTTTTTTTTT
>NW_022436959.1:13896474-13904757 GCF_009761245.1 Sapajus apella | reverse complement strand
TTTTTGTATTTTTAGTAGAGACGGGGTTTCACCATGTTGACCAGGATGGTCTCGATCTCTTGACCTCGTGATCTACCTGCCTCGGCCTCCCAAAGTGCTGGGATTACAGGCTTGAGTCACTGCGCCCGGCCCCTTTTTTGCTTTTAAACATTATGTGTGGGGGAGGAAAATCTTCCATTGAACGAAGAATACTAAACTGGCCTGTTAATTTTGCTGTGGTTTGCTTTTAGTCCTACAAATGCTACCAGATGTCAGTAACTACAAAAGTATGTCAACTTAATTTTAATATGATAATCTGAAATCATAGCAAGCAGGCACATTTCTTGCATGAAGGAGAGTAAATCAATATACTTTCATAAGACACCAGTGTCTTGCCAACTGTCAGTCACGTTAAATGGAATGAATCCTTTTAAACCTGGCATGAAAAAGATTGTGTAAAGTAATATATTTCAACTGAAGGTCTTTTGAAAATAACTAACCAATGGATTGTCTCCAGGAAACACAAGGAATACAAACCAATAGAAAATAGTCCTGGGAACGTGGTCAGAAGCAAAGGCCTGAGTGTCTTTCTCAACCGTGCAAAGGCCGTATTCTTCCGGGAAAGCCAGGAAAAGGATCCGCTACTCAAAAACCAAGAATTTAAAGGAGTTTCTTAAATTTCGACCTTGTTTCTGAACCTCACTTTTCAGTGTCTTTGAGGTGAGATATGCCAGAGTGGCTATTAACCTTTTTTTTCCTAAAGATTATTGTAAAATAGATAATATGGTTTGGGGAAGTTGAACTTTTTTATAGGTTAAAGGAAATTTTAGAGATGGGGAGAGGGATTATACTGCAGGCAGCTTCAGCCATGCTGTCAAACTGATAAAAGCAACTTAGCAAGCTTTCTTTCATTATTTTTTATGTTTCACTTATAAAGCCTTAGGTAACCAGTAGGATAGACACACTGTGTCCCAAGAGTAAGGAGAGAAGCTACTATCGCTTAGAGCCTGACCCAGGTTAACTGCAAGGAGAGGCAGGATAGTTGCAGCTTTCCAAGTTAACCATATGCATAAAACCAATGTATTCCAGTTTCAAAGATCACGTTCCAAGCGAACTGAACCCACTTCAGTAAACGTGCATGAGCTCCTGACGGAACAGTAACAGGGCCAAGCCTTTGGTATCATGTACATGCTTGTTATACTCAGAAAAAATACTACTCTCATAAATGGGTGGGAATATTTTGGTGACAGCCTGCTTTGCTCGGCTGAGTGAAGGCATGATATTCATTCATTCATTTATTCCATGGACATTTAGTGCTTTTTATAAACCAGGTATGATGCTGGGTGCATGGTTCCTGCACTTAGAGGAGTGACACTGTTGTGTATATTTCTGAATTTTTGTACAGTCGGTGCACATATTTGAAATCATTTATTATGATTTTCCAAAGGGTGAGGTCCCTGTTTTTTCATGGCAACTTGATCAGTAAGGATTTCGCCTCTGTTTGTAACTAAAACTATCTACTATACATTAGACATGACATTCTTTTCCTCTCCTTTCTGAAAAATAAAGTGTGGGAAGAGACAAAACCTTGGTATTGTAATTATTTTTCTGATTCATCGTTTGCTTTTCAGTTTCACTTACAGTTGTTTCTTTTTTTTAGTGTCTTTTAGATGAGGGTCTCCCTGTCTCCCTATATTGTCGAAACTGGTCTCAGACTCCTGGCCTCAAAAGATCCTTCTGCCTTAGCATCCCAGAGTGCTAGGATTACAGGAGTGAGCCACTGCACCCAGCCTCAATTTCATTTATAGTTTTTGACAAGTAAAAAGTTGTTTAACAGTATCTCATAGATCATTGATAATCTCATAAATGTTTTTTACCTAAAAATATATATATACAGAGCCGAGCGCAGTGGCTCACACCTGTAATTCCAGCAATTTGGAAGGCTGAGGCAGGCAGATGGCTTAAGCTCAGCAGTCTGAGCCCAGCTTGAGCAACATGATGAAACTCATCTCTATAAAAAATACAAAAATTAGCCAAGCCTGATGGTACATGGCTATACTCCTAGCTACTCAGGAGGCTGAGGTGGGAGGATCACTTGAGCCCTGGAGGTCAAGGCTGCAGTGAGCCAAGATGGTGCCACTGCACTCTAGCCTAGGCAACAGAGCCAGACTCTGTCTCAAAAAGAAAATATACACACACACACACACACACACACATCTTTCACATATCTATATATATACACAATCACATCATATGTGACATTTCAAATAAAAGTTTAATGTGTAAATATATATAATCAAATCAATCTAAAATAAGAGATTTTCTAGAAACAATTGTCCTGGACTCTGTGCAATCAGTATCATCTTAAAACTAAAGACAGGGGGTGGAATTCTAGGTCACAGTTTAGTAAACTTTTTCCATAAAGAGCTGGGTCTTAAATCTCTTAGACTTTATGGGCCATACAGTCATTGTCGCAACTACTCCACTCTCTCATTGTAGCGTGAAAACAGCCATAGATATTGCATAAATAAAAGAGCCTGGCTGTGTTTCAGCAACAATGTATTTACAAAAACAGGTGGTGGGACAGATTTGGCCCATGGGGCATAGTTTGCCTGTTTTACACTAATGGAGACAAAATAGACATAGCAACCAAATGCAACTTGAGAACCTACAGTGGATCCTAGCTTGGGGAAAAAACAGCAATGAAAGATATTTATGGAACAACTAGGGAAACTTGAGTACACACTGGATACCAGATGATATTATAAAATTATTGTTAATTTTCTTAAAGGATGGTAAAGGTATTGTTAACATTCAGTCTAGGTCCTTCATTTCCTGGATGACATAGAGGCCAAAAAAATAAAGCTATTTGTTCTAAAATTGCTTCCAAAGAGTGTAAAATTTGCAGAACAAGAATTGTGAGATCTCTCCCCATTTACATGATGACTGTATGGCCATGGTTCTCAACCAGGGGTGACTTTGCCCCCTAAGGGACATTTGGCAATGTTTGGAGACATTTGTGGTTGTCACGACTAGGGTGGGGTACAACTGGCATTCCTGTGATTAGATGCCAGTAATGTTGCCCAGCATCCTACAACCTACAAGACAACTGCCACAACAAAGAATTATTTGGCCCATGGTGGGTGCGGTTGCAGCTGCCTGTAATCCCAGCACTTTGGGAGGCCAAGGTGGGTGGATCACCTGAGCTTAGGAGTTTAAGAGCAGCCTGATCAACACAGCAAAACCCCATCTCCACTAAAAATACAAAAATTAGCCAGGTGTGGTGGCGCACACCTGTAAGCCCAGCTACTCAGGAGGCTGAGGCACGAGAATTGCTTGAATCTGGGAGGCAGAGATTGCAGTGAGCCAAGATCGCACCACTGTACTCCACCCTAGGAGACAGAAGAAGACTCCATCTCAAAAAAAAAAAAAAAAAAAAAAAACATTATCATCTGGCCCTGAATGTAGAACCACCCTGCTGTGGAGTGACCACAGAAGCTCTGGGCATGGAGATAAAGACAGAAGACTTGATGTGAATCCAGCCCTGCCACTAAAGTCTGAGTAACTCTGGGTAAGTTGTTTGCCCCTTCCTGAGCCTCTCCTTTCTCAGTCTCCTCATCTGTAAAGTGGATATGTAGGCCCTCCTTGGCTACTTCACAGGGCTGCAGCACGTCCATCTTCCCGAATGAGTGGATGTGTAAGCAGTCTGTTTACAGCATTGTGGTATGTGCTGCATGTGAGGCCTGAGGATGGAATCAGTGTGGAGAGGCTGTATCATCTTTATAATGACTAGGAGGCCAAGACCTAAAGCAGAAAAGTAATTTCAAATTGCAGCAGAATCTCCTGAAGTCTGGTTAAAACACATATTGCTAGGCCCACCTCCAGAGTTTCTAATTCACTTTTCTGGGGTGGGGACCTGTAAAGCTTTCTAACAAGTTTCCAGATAATCCTGCTACAGCTGGGTGAAAGAAACTAACACTGAGCAATTTGGTCTTGAAATCCTCTCTTCCCTTTCCTTATCAACAGGGGGTAGCAGAGAGCAGCAAATAAACAGTCATTTGGCCGGGAAGCAGGTCAAAATCTTTATCAAACCTCCCTCAGTTTCAATCTAACAACTGGCAGGAGAGAGGGCTGAAATAGTGAATTATTTAGATTTATATTCTCCCTCTGACCACAGCAACAAGTCATTTAACTTGTGCTGAATTACAATTTGTGAAATGAGAGAACCTAAAAGATAGTGGGATGACTTGATTAATGTTTGTTGGGAGTTAGAACTTACAAAAAAAAATTGAAACGTGTAGGTAATAAATTATTCTGAGAATTTCTTATTCTTGGGACTTCTTCTAAATGTCTGCATTTTAAACACTTCTGACTCATTTATAAACCCACATTGGTGGCCTTCACTGAATTTTCAATTGTTTAATAGTTTAGAGTGCAATACGTTCAATACATTCATTACATCCAGAATGTATAGCAACTTCAAATCCAAGTGACAGTGTAAGGACAGAGGAGAAGATAGCCAGGGGTGATGGTGACTACATTCTGATGGGGCTTTTGTGGGGGAAAATCCTTTAAGGTTTTTTCAAAGAATGGTTCCAAAGCTGCCGATATAGGTACCTTTACAAATCAGAGTTCAGGCCGGGCACAGTGCTTCACACCTGTAATCCCAGCACATTGGGAGGCCAAGGTGGGCAGATCACCTGAGGTTAGGAGTTCGAGACCAGCCTGGCCAACATGCTGAAACCCCATCTCTACTAAAAATACAAAAATTAGCCAGGCATGGTGGCAGGCACCTGTGATCCCAGCTACTCAGGAGGCTAAGGCAAGAGAATGGCTTGAACACAGGAGGTAGAGGTTGCAGTGAGCTGAGAGTGCACCATTGCACTCCAGCCTGGGTGACAGAGTAAGACCCTGTCTCAGAAAAAAATAAAAAATAAAAATCAGAGTTCAGCTCCCAGAAATCACCCCTTGCAGACTGATTTCAATCATTCGACCATCATTTACTGGACACCAGTATGTCCCAGGCTCTGGTCAAGGAGAGGACTCAGTAATGACAAGAGAGACAAGGACTCTGCTCTCATGGAACTTGGACTCCAGACTAATGCAACCTGTCACCACACAAGTGCAGGGAGAGAGCTAAGCTCTGACCTGGAGGCCCCCATCTTAGTCAACCCCACTGGCCTCAGCTTAATCTGCAGGGACATTTCCTCTGCTGCTTAGAACTGAACGGCCATTCCTATTGTCCTTGAAATCTGGAATACATTTTCTTTGGAGCTCTCCTACAGGCATTTTGGAATTTGGGTGCCTTAATGGTATTTTAGTACTTAAGCAGTTTTCATTCTGTGTTTAATTTTCTCACAAATATCATGTCATCTCACTAATCAAAATGTTTCTCCAGTTTACTATGTAATTGCCATTATTAATTGCATTGTACAGATTTGTTGTTTTGTTTTATTTTGTTTTTAAGACAGGGTCTCACTCTGTCACCCAGGCTGGAGTGCAGTGGCATGATCTCGGCTCACTGCAACTTCTACCTCCTGGATTCAATCAATTCTCCTGCCTTTGTCTCCTGAGTAGCTGGGATTACAGGCGCCGGCCACTACACCCAGATATTTTGTATTTTTAGCAGAGGCAGGGTTTCACCATGTTGGCCAGACTGGTCTAAAACTCCTGACCTCAAGTGATCCACCTGCGTTGGCTTCCCAAAGTGTTGGTATTACAGGTGTGAGCCACCATGCCCAGCTAAAATGTTTATTAAAATAAATTCCTGTAAAGAAAAAAAAAAAAAAAAAAGATTAGCCACTGATGAGAATGTGGCAGAAGGCTTTTGTGGCTGTGGATATGGTTTTTAAATTTGATTTTTGGAATTGAGTAGAGGAAGATAAATAGGACTTAAATTGAGAGACCTGAACCACACCAAGACATGTTAGTGCCAGGCACGGTGGTTCACGCCTGTAATCCCAGTGCATTGGGAGGCTGAGACGGATGGATCACGAGGTCAGGAGTTCAAGACCAGCCTGGCCAAGATGTTGAAACTCCGTCTAAAAAAAAAAAAAAAAGACATCTTAGCTGGGTGACCTGAAGCCAATCATTCTCCCTTTTCTCCACTGCAGCCTCCTCCTCTGCAAATTGGAGGCAAGGAGAAGATGGAGAGGCAAATTAAACTGGATGAACTTTAAAGTCTCTCCAGGTTCTGATGTTCTACTGTGCAAAATGGGGAGAATAACATTACCCAATTTCCTTATAGAGATGTCAGGAGGATTATATTCTAAATCAGGGGTTGGCAAACTGCTGTTTACCAGCCAAAGCCAGCCCTCTGCCTATTTTTGTATGTAATACAAGCTAAATATATTTTATATTTTTTAATGGTTTGAAAAAATATCAAAAGGATACTGTTTTGTGGCACACAAAAATGACATAAAATTCAAATTTCAGTGTCCATAAATGAAGTTTTATTGGAACACAGCCACAGCCATGCTTATTCATTACATATTGTCAGCCACAGCTTTTGCATTGCAACAGCAGGGCTGAGTAGTGTGAGGGACTGCATGGTCTGCAAGGCCTAAAAATTTTACTATCTGGCTCTTTACAGAATGAGTTTGCTCATCTGTGTTCTAAAGCATGCTGGACTCCACTTTGAACTGAATTGGGAAAACAAGAATTATTCAGAGAACTTTAATTATGCAGTATGTAATTTTCTTTTAATTTATTTTTTAATTTTTTTTTCAAGAGATGGGGTTTCGCCACATTGCCCAGGCTGGTCTTGAACTCCTGGGCTCAAGTAATCCACCCACTTTGGCCTCCCAAAGTGCTGGGATTACAGAGGTGAGCCACTGCACCAGGCCAATTTTCATAATAGATCACTTTGATCTCTTATCCTCAATCTTATGTCACATTCACTACTCTGAAGTGATGAGAAATGTTGTATTATGTGCCATAGTAAGCTAAGTGTACATTGCTAATGAATTGACATTTAGGGATGTCATAAAAGACCTTCTGAAGAAAAAAAATTCTAAGAATCCTCTCAAGCTAATACAAATAGGAGAATCATAACACAAGGAAGCAAGTGATGGAGAATTTCACACATCCCCAAAAGCACCAACCATAAAGAAAAAGATTGATATATCTGATTATGTCATCATTTAAAAATATATGAAGCTCACGCCTGTAATCCCAGTACTTTGGGAGGCTGAGGTGGGCAGATTGCCTGAGCTCAGGAGTTTGAGACCAGCCTGGCCAACATGGTGAAAACCTGTCTCTACTAAAATACAAAAAATTAGCCAGGCATGGTGGTTTACGCCTGTAGTCCCAGCTACTTGGGAGGCTGAGGCAGGAGAATCGCTTGAGCCTGTGAGGCGGAGGTTGTGGTGAGCTGAGATCATGCCACTGCACTCCAGCTTGGTCTACAGAATGAGATGCCATCTCAAAATTAATTAATTAATTAAATTAAAGTATATGCAAAAGACATCACAACTTCTTGTTTGAAAAAAAGAACCACAGAATTCTCATACACTGCTGGTGTAAAGGCAACATGGGTCAACCACTTTGGAACAGTTCAGCAGTTTTTTATAAAGTTAAATATACACATACCATAACTCCTAGGAATTTACTCAAGAGAAATAAGATGTACGTTCATACAATGACTTGTACTCAAATGTTCACAATAGTGTTATTTCTAATAGCCACAAACTAGAAACAGTCTAAGTTTCCACCAACTGGAGAATAGATAAATAAATTGTGGTATATCCATATACTGAAATACAGTCATGCACTGCATAAGGACTTCATATATACAACAGTGGTCCCATAATGGAACTGAAAAATTCCTATTGCCTAGTATTTACAATATTATACTTTATAACATTTATTTTAGAATGTAGAGTGTATCATCATCTATTTTGTAAGTAGAGTCTTTCTACTTATTTAAAAAAAAAATGTTAACTGTACACCAGCCTCAGGCAGGTCCTTCAGGAGTTATTTCAGAAGGAAGCATTACTATTAAAGCAGATGACAGTCCCATGGATGTAATTGCTCCTGAAGACCACCCACTGGGACAAGACGTGGAGGTGGAAGACAGTAACACCAATGATCCTGATCCTGTGTAGGTCTAGACTAATGTGTGTGTTTGTGTCTTAGTTTTTAATAAAAAGTTTATTGCCGGGCGCGGTGGCTCACGCTTGTAATCCCAGCACTTTGGGAGGCCGAGGCGGGTGGATCACAAGGTCAAGAGATCGAGACCATCCTGGTCAACATGGTGAAACCCCGTCTCTACTAAAAATACAAAAAATTAGCTGGGCATGGTGG
>NW_022436959.1:13892977-13896374 GCF_009761245.1 Sapajus apella | reverse complement strand
AAAAAAAAAAAAAAAAATTAAAAAAAAATAAAAAAATAAGAAGTTTATTAAGGTCTCTTGACATCGTGTTTTGTTTTTGTTTTTGTTTGAGACGGAGTCTCTGTCGCTCTGTTTGAGACCAGCCTGGCCAACATGGCAAAAGCGCATCTCTACTAAAAATACAAAGACTAGTTGAGTGTGGTGGTGCGTGCCTGTAGTCCCAGCTACTTGGGAGGCTAAGTCAGGAGAATTGCTTGAACCCGGGAAGTGGAGGTTGCAGTGAGCCAAGATCATGCCGCTGCACTCCAGCCGGGGTGACAAGAGTGAAACTCTATCTAAAAATAATAATAATAATAAACTGTTAGGGAAATGCAAACTACCACAATGAGACATCATTTCACACCCACCAGATTGGCAAAGATGAAAAAATAGCTGACAAAATCAAGTGTTGAAAGAAAGTAAACTTTGTTCTTGGGATTTTAAATGGAAACAATGGCTCTGGAAAACAATCTGGCATTATCTGGTGAAACTAAAGATGCACATGCCTAGGACCCAGCAATCTCACTCCTAGGTAGGAAATGCCTCAGAGAAACCTGCACGTGTGTTCCAGGGGACACACATAAGAATGCTCAGAGCAGTATGACGAACAACCCAAATGTCCATCAACAGAAGAATGGATAAATCAGTTGTGATATGCAATGGAATATGTTTTTTTGTTTGTTTGAGATGGAATCTCACTCTGACAACCAGGCTGGAGTGCAGTGGTGCCATCTCAGTTCACTGCAAACTTCACCTCCCAGGTTCAAGAGATTCCCCTGCCTCAGCCTCCCAAGTAGCTGGGACTATAGGTGTGTGTCACCACACCTGGCTAATTTTTGTATTTTTAGTAGAGATGGGGTTTCACCACGTTGGCCAGGCTCGTCTCCAACTCCTGACCTCAAGTGATCTGCCTGCCTCAGCCTCCCAAAGTGCTGGGATCACAGGCACCTGGCTAATATGCAATGGAATATGAAGCCATACTCCAGTGAAAATGAGATTACAGCTAGAAGCACCAAGACAGAAGATACCAACATAATGTAGACAGAAAAAAGCAAGTTGCAAAAGAATGCATACAATATGATAGTATTTATATAAAGTTTTCAAAAGCATGGAAAACTAAACAGTATGGGGATACATACAAACATATGTAATAAGCTTATGGATAAGAAGGCAAAAGAATTACTATGTAAGATTCAATGCTGGGCGCAGTGGCTCACCCTGTAATCCTAGCACTTTTGGAAGCCGAGGTGGGTGGATTACCTGAGGTCAGGAGTTCAAGACCAGCCTGGCCATCATAATGAAAACCCATCTTAAAAAAAAAAAAAAATTCAACATGGTGGCTGTCCCTGGAGAGGAGGAATGGGGTGGTGTGGGGGCAGCACTGGGCGGGGTGGGGAGCTTCAACAGCATTGTTGTGTTTCATTAGATTGACTGGTAGGCTCGTATTCTTCTTCTCTATGCTTTACCTACATGCTATATCTATTCTTTAGTAGTTTTCCAATCTTACTTTTTATGTGGCATAAAAGAACCTCCAAAAACTTTTAAAATAAAGACAAGAACCAAAGAGAAAACTGGCAAAGGTTAGTGAACAGTTTACAAAAGAGGAAATCCAATGTCCATGAACATGTGAAAAGATGCTCAACCCTAGGAATTAAGGAAATGCAAATGAAGAAAACAAAGACATGTCAACAATCAGCCATTGGTACATTAAGATCATATTTAGGTAAAACTCTGAAATACTTAAAACAATATCATAAATTGTTTATGTGTACATGTGAAGTTAAAGAATAGAAAAATGCAGGGATGGCACACATCAGATTCAGAGCAGTGGCCGGGTGCGATAGCTCACGCCTATAATCCAAACACTTTAAGAGGCCATGTGGGTGCAACACTGGAGCCCAGGAGTTTGAGCCCAGCTTGGGCAACATGGCAAAACCCCATCTCTACAAAATATACAAAAATTAGCCGGGTGTGGCATGTGCCTGTGGCATTGGGAGGCTGAGGTGGGAGGATCATTTGAGCCCAGGAGGTCAAGGCTGCAGTGAGCAATGTTTATACCACTGCACCCCAGTCTAGGGGACAGAATGAGACCTCATCTCAAAAAAAATCAGAGTAGTGGTTATCTCTGATGATAGAGAGAGGCATAGAATGAAGGAGGGATGCGAGGGGCTTCAGCTGAATCTGTAACATTTTCTTTCTTTTCTTTTTTGGAGAAATCTCTGTCACCCAGGCTGGAGTGCAGTGGCACAATCTCAGCTCACTGCAACCTCTGCCTCCCAGGTTCAAGTGATTCTCATGCCTCAGCCTCCAGAGCAGCTGGGATTACAGGTGTGTGCAATGACACCCAGCTAATTTTTATATTTTTAGTAGAGTAGAGACAGAGTTTCACCATGTTGGTCAGGCTCAAACTCTTGACTTCAAATGATCCACCCGCCTCGGCCTCCCAAAGGGATTACAGCCATGAGCCACCGCACCTGGCCTCTGTAACATTTTATTTATTTCTTTTTTTTGAGACAGAGCCTTGCCCTATCTCCCAGGCTGGACTGCAATGGCGAGATAGTTCACTGCAACCTCCACCTTCCAGATTCAAGTGATTCTCCTGCCTCAGCCTCTTGAGTAACTGGAATTACAGGCATGCGCCACTATGCCTGGCTAATTTTTTGTATCTTTAGTAGAGATGGGGTTTCACCATGTTGGCCAGACTGGTCTCAAACTCCTGACTTCGTGATCTGCCTGCTTCAGCCTCCCAAAGTGCTGGGGTTACAGGTGTGAGCCACCACGCCCGGCCTGTAACATTTTATTTCTAAAGGATAAAATAAGTAAAATGAAATAAAATTTCACTAGGTCGAATTGTTAATAAATTTTTAAAAGAACAAGTTAATGACTATCTTTTCATTCCTTGTAAGCAGCCTAAAAAACCTAATACGAATAAAATTGAAACAGTTCCATTCAAGGCCTAGCGCAGTGCTTATGCTTGTCATCCCAGCACTTCGGGCAGCCTAGACGAGTGGATCACCTGAGGTCAAGGAGTTCGAGACCAACCTGGCCAACATAGTGAAACCCCATCTCTACTACAAATATAAAAATTAGCCTGGTGTGGTGGCATGCACCTGTGGTGCCAGCTACTCGGGAGGCTGAGGCGGGACAATTGCTTGAACCCCAGAGGCAGAGGTTTCAGTGAGCTGAGACCGTGCCATTGCACTCCAGCCTGGGAGACAGAGTGAGACTCCATTTCAATAAAATAAAAAATAAAAATAAAAAAAAACTGACTCCTGGCCACATGTGGTGGCTCACACCTGTAATCTCAACACTTTGTGAGGCTGAGGTAGGAGAATCTCTTGAGGAGTTCAAGACCAACCTAAGCAACGCAGTAAGACCT
>NW_022436959.1:13886308-13892877 GCF_009761245.1 Sapajus apella | reverse complement strand
TCCCAGCTACTCAGGAGGCTGAGGCAGGAGAATTGCCTGAACCCAGGAGGCGGAGGTTGCGGTGAGCCGAGATCGCGCCATTGCGCTCCAGCCTGGGTAACATGAGTGAAACTCCGTCTCAAAAAAAAAAAAAAAATTAGCCTGGTGTGGTGGCACACACCTATAGTTCAGCTACTCAGGAGACTGAGGCAGGAGAATCATTTGAACCTGGGAGGCAGAAGTTGCAGTGAACCGAGATCATACACAGAGTGAGACTCTTTATCAAAAAAAAAAAAAAAAAGAACAATTCCATTCAAGACTGTCTAGAGCTTCTTGGCCTTTTCCTGCAAAATCTACCCTCCAACTTAATGACGTTATTTCTGGTTGGATTCACACTGTCTGTTGGTGGCTGACTCCGAAAATTTATTTGGCTTCATCTCTAAAATGAGAAGACTGGACTTCTACAACCCTGGAAGCTCCTAACAAGAGGTAGCAGAGAAGCATTTCACATTCACTGGCCCCTCAGAGGACTACGGCAGCAAGCTTTGCTTTGGCAACAGAAGGCTGCTTCAGCAGGTGAGCTGTGTTTCAAAGCTTCCAGCCACTGCCTTCTTTCATTTTAATGCTGTATGAAAATAGCTGCTCACCCACTGGTCCTGGGCCCCACAGATATCAAACATGTCCTGAGGGGACACCTGGTTCAAAAGCCAATGACATTTTGATTCCACTACCAGCAACTCAGAGTCTTCTCTGAGTCAACTGAGGCTTCCCTAAGCAACTCAGAAGGTTATTGAAGAGAACAGCGCAAATACGTTTACCAACACCATTTCATCCCCTCAGGATTGCGTTAAAAATGCTCTTAAATTAACCTTGTCCAATCTGTGGCCCGTGGGCCGCATGTGATCAAGACAGCTTTGAATGCAGCCCAAAACAAATTCGGAAACTTTCTTAAAACATTTGAGTTTTATTTGCGATTTGTTTTTAATTCATCAGCTAACATTAGTGTTAGTGCATTTTATGTGTGGCCCAAGACAATTCTTTTTCCAGTGTGGCCCAGGACAGTCAAAAGATTTGGACACCTGTCTTAAATGATGAACTCTTACGAGACCTTTAAGTAATAAGTCCTTGTGTGTTGTGTTTTTCTTAACAAACAAAATCTCTTTTCTTTTCTCTACAGCATTCTTCCATAAGGCTCTCAGTACAGATGTGTACTATACTGAGTACACATATATAGTACATATATGGTAACGAAGCAGGAGAACAGGGAATTAGGGTAATCAAGGGTTAGGACATAAGCAAAAGAACAGCAGGTGCAGCCATTTCTAGGCAAGATTAGGCAGAAGACAGGCCATATCCTCACTCCTGTGATGAGACAGAAGTTTCCACTTCAGCCTCTGATTAACCGCGGGACGAATCTCCACTTTAGCCTCTGATTGGTCACGGGCCAATCCTTCATAGGGTGTAACCAATTAGAGGCCTCTAATGGGCAACTAGGGGTGTTACCAAATAGTTTTAGCTTAGCTTAATAAAAACCCTTGAAGAACAGTGTAATGGGGACTCTTGAGCCGCTTGTTCTAGCCCGCTTCCGCTCTGCGAATTGTACTTTTGCTTCAGTAAGTCTGTGCTTTCATTACTTCGTTTTGTCTTTTGTAGCTTTATTTGTGCTTTTTGTTCAATTATTTCTTTAAGATACCAAAAACCTGGACTATTCACAGTCAAGACCTTCCATCCAGTAAAAGTCAAGTCCTCTAAATGGTTTTCCCAATCTCTCTTTCTCTTTCCCTTTCTCTTCCCCGACCTCTCCCCACCCCTCGCCCAGACTGGAGTGCAGTGGCATGATCTCGGTTTACTGCAACCTTCGCCTCCCAAGTTCAAGTGATCTCCTGCCTCAGCCTCCCCAGTAGCTGGGACCACAGACATGCACCACCACACTCGGCTAATTTTTATTTTATTTATTTATTTATTTTTAGTAGAGATGGGGTTTTGCCGTGTTGCCCCGGCTGGTCTCCAACTCCTGAGCTCAGGTAATCCACCTACCTCGGCCTCCAGAATTGCTAGAATTATAGGCGTAAGCCACCGCACCAGGCTTCAAGGCCATCTTTTTTCGTTTGTTTGTTTGTTTTTGTTTTCTTGCGACAAAGTCTCACTCTATCGCCCAGGCTGGAGTGCAGTGGCACAATTTCAGCTCACTGCAACCTCCGTTTCCTGGGTTCAAGCTATTCTCCTGTCTCAACCCTCCCAGGTAGCTGGGACTACAGGTGTGCATGACCATGCCTGGCTACTTTTTTCTGTTTTTTAGTACAGTTGGGGTTTCACCATGTTAGCCAGGCTGCTCTCAAACTCCTGACCTAAGGTAATCCACCCACCTCTGCCTCCCAGTGCTGGGATTACAGGCTTGAGTCACCGAGTCCCGCCAAGGCTGTCTTTTAAAAGGTAACTTTGGAATTGTCAAGCCACTGTTAAAAAGGCTTCAGGCTGGGCGCAGTGACTCATGCCTGTAATCCCAGCACTTTGGGAGGCCGAGGGCAGGTGGATCACCTGAGGTCAGGAGTTCAAGACCAGCCTGGCCAGCAAGGTGAAACTCCATCTCTACTAAAAATACAAAATTGGCCGGGCGCGGTGGCTCAAACCTGTAATCCCAGCACTTTGGGAGGCCGAGGCGGGTGGATCCTGAGGTCAAGAGATCGAGACCATCCTGGTCAACATGGTGAAACCCCGTCTCTACTAAAAATACAAAAAATCAGCTGGGCATGGTGGCACATGCCTGTAATCCCAGATACTCAGGAGGCTGAGGCAGGAGAATTGCCTGAACCCAGGAGGCGGAGGTTGCGGTGAGCCGAGATCGCGCCATTGCACTCCAGCCTGGGTAACATGAGTGAAACTCCGTCTCAAAAAAAAAAAAAAAAAAAAAAATTACAAAATTAACCAGCCGTGGTGGTGGATGCTTGTAATCCCGGAGAAAACTCAAAACTCGGGAGCCTGAGGCAGGAGAATTGCTTGAGCACTGGAGGCAGAGGTTTCAGTGGGCTGATGGTCACGACACTGCATTCCAGCCTGGGTGGTAGAGAGAGGCTCTGTCTCAAAAAAACAAAAAAAAGCCTTCAGTGGTCCCCCATCACCTATGGGGAAAATCCAAACTCTTAGGTGTGGCTGCCACGGCTGTTTGCAATGGTGGTTGGGAAGCACATTTGTTGTAAATACTCAGTGCCTTTGTTCAGATGAGGATTTAAGTTTTGCCCTAGATCCTAACTTACATTGTAATGCGCCTGGAGCAGGAGGAGACTGGTGTTCCAACAAAGGCCTAGGGTCCTGTGCTAGGGATCATGCCCTGCATACGATGCCCCTCACTATGTGTGGCCAGGCTGAAAAGGGCCTACAGTCCTGCATCTGCGCCACCCTCAAGCCCCACCACATCCTGCTAGAACCCTCCCATCTGGTCGTTTCGCTGATTCACTCTGCCTTGCAGCAAACACGTCCCTTTCCTGCCTCCAGTCTTGGGGCTCCCCTTGTTCTCTTCCTGCTCCTCCCCTCCCACTTGGCACATAGTGCTTTTTCCTGCTTTCAACAAAATGCCTATTGAATACCTGCTTTGTGCTGGAATCTCTAATTTTTTGTATACAATTGGAACAGGTTTTGTTTGTTTTGTTTTTTTTTTGGTGGATCCTGGTGACTATGACTGTATAACATCCCCAACTTAGTGGTGTGAACACTGCTTTATTATGCTCACAGCTTCTGTGGGTGGGGGATTTGGACACCGTAAAACAGGGATGTCCTGTTTCTCTTCAACAATGTCTGAGGCCTCAGCTGAGAAAACTCAAAAAGCTGGGGGCTAGAATTATCCAGAAGCTTCTTCACTCATGTGTCCGGGACCTGGACTGGGATGAATCAAAGGCTGGGCTCACCTGGGACTATTGACCACAGCATCCATGTGGCCTCTCATATTGCTCTTCTCACTTGATAGTTGTGTTCTGAGAGGGAGTGCGCCCAGAGGGATGACAAGAGAGAAAGAAGTGGGGTTGGGCGTGGTGGCTCCTGCCTGTAATCTCAACACTATGGGAGGCTGAGGGGGGCGGATCACTTGAGCCCAGGAGTTTGAGACCAGCCTGGGCAACATGGTGAAACCCCAGCTCTACAAAAAATTTAAAAAAACTAATCAGGCATGGTGGTACACACCTGCAGTGCCAGCTACCAGGGAGGCTGAGGTAGGGGATGGCCTGAGCCTGGGAGGTTGAGGCTGCAGCTGCACAGCCTTTCCAAATCTAGGCTTGGATGCCATGTAGTGTCACTCAAGCCATGTTTTATTGGTGGGAACACTTACAAGTCCATTCAGGTGTAAAGAGAGGAGACACAGACCCCACCCCTCAATGGGCAAAAGTGTCAAAGAATTAGGAGTTATGTTTTTAAGTGGCCACAAGGAATCATTCTACTGTGGTGTATACTGTTATTTAAATCCCTTCTTATTTTTCTACTACTTCACATGTTTGTGTCTTTTTCTTCCTCCACATGGTAAGCTCAGTGAATTCAAAGCCCAGGTATTCCTAGAGTACCTACCTGGTCAGTCTCTTTCTGGCACAGAAAACCCTTTGAAGCCATTGAATTCATTTCCATATTCATTAAATGGTGGCTCCACGGCAATTTGCTGACTGACTGCTATTTAAAGGCCACAAATACGAACTTGAAATTTTTTTTTTTTTTTTTTGGAGATGGAGTCTCACTCCGGCACCCAGGCTGGAGTGCTGTGGCGTAATCTTGGCTCACTGCAACCTGCGCCTCCCAGGTTCAAGCTCCTGCCACAGCCTCCTAAGTAGCTGGGACTACTGGCACCCGCCACCATGCCCGGCTAATTTTTGTATTTTTATTAGAGATGGGGTTTCACCATATTGACCAGGTTGGTCTCAAACTCCTGACCTCAGGTGATCCTGAAGCCCCTTGGGGCCCAAAGTGCTGCGATTATAGGCGTTGGCCACCATGCCCAGCCAAACTGTAGATCTTTAGCTAGGATTTTCTTACCTGATTTACTACTGCACATAGAATAGCTGTTCTAGCTAAAACACCCAAACCCATCGCAGCTTCTGCAGAAGCAGATCTTGTTATCAGTGGGTAGGGAACCTCAGACAAGCATGGCTCAAGAGCCCCATGTTTAAACTCTGTTGCTACTGGAGCATCCGCTTTTGATGTGGTAACCTAGCGGAGAAGAGCAGAACCAGTGTGAAAACAAAGGCAAAACAATGCAGAGTGCAAGTCTTGTTTGTGTTCTAGGAAGGTAAAAGCCTCTGCATTGACCTTTTAGTCAGCTGAATGTGTATTTTCTGGATTGTTTTCCTACCATCATTACCTCTACGGCCTAGAGCCTGAACATTTCAGGGAACACAGACTCTAGACAGAAAACTTGAGGAAGGAAGTTGTCCTTGAAAGAAAACACTGGCTTAGAATTCTTCTCAATTGGAAACTTTTAAAAATAGGGTGACCTTGAATCGAACGTCTTACAATCAATGCAGGCCACTCTGGTTCACCAAACTTTTGGAGGTCTCATTCACAGCAGTCTCTTAGTGGGGCAAAATGCACAAATGTTAAAAAAGTGGTTGCTGCTATAACACTTTTGCAATGTGCCCCCCCTCCCGAGACATTTGAGTCTTAACTAGATCATAACATATTATTTCCAAACTCTAAAGAGAACATATAGCTTTCCTCCACATCCTTGCCAACTTTCATCTTTTTGATATTAGCCATTCTAACAGTGTGAGGAATTGTCTCATGGTGTGGTTGTGTTTTTTTTATTTTTTTTAATTTCCTGATTGACATAGTGTTCCTGTCATTTTCCCCCCAATTGTGGTAGTCTTAATTTCCATTTCGCTAATGATTAGTGATGTTGAGCGATTTTCCATGAACTTGCTGGCCATTTGTATGTCCTTTTGTGAAACGTCTGTTCAGGTCCTTTGCCCAGTTTAAAAATCAGGTTTTCTTGCTATTGAGTTGCTTGAGTTACTTAGGGGTTAATATCTAAAATATTTACCAGATGTATGGTTTGCAATTATTTTTCTTAGTCTGTGGCGTTTCCTTTTACTTCATTGTTTATTTTATCATACAAAAGCATTTTAGTTTTATGAAATCCCATTTGCCTATCTTTGCTTTTGTTTGAGCATTCACAGTCATAGCCAAAAAAAAAAAATCCTTGACTAGATGGATGACGTAGAGCAAGCTTGTCCGACCTGTGACCTGCAGGCCACATGTGGCCCAGGACGGCCTTGAATGAGGCTCAACACAAATTCAAAAACATTCTTAAAACATTTTGAAATTTTTTAGACCAGGCACGGGTGCCTCAGGCCCTTTGGGAGGCAGAGGTAGGCAAATCACCTGAGGTCAGGAGTTTGAGACCAGCCTGGCTAACATGGTGAAACCCTGTCTCTACTAAAAACACGAAAATTAGCCAGGTGTGGTAGCGTGCACCTTTAGTCCCAGCTAGTCGGTAGGGGTGAGATCACACCACTGCACTCCAGCATGGGCAACAGAGCAAGACTCGGTCTTTTTTTTTTTTTTTTGAGCTGGAGTTTCACTCATGTCACCCAGGCTGGAGTGCAATGGCGCGATCT
>NW_022436959.1:13864250-13881308 GCF_009761245.1 Sapajus apella | reverse complement strand
GTTTCAGGTGTTACTTTTAAGTCTTTAATCTATTTTAAGATGATTTTTTCCCATGGTATAAGGGAGCTGTACTTCTGATATTGTCACCTTGTTCCTGACGGTAGCAGCTGTAAACACCAAATAACAGAGCTCAACAGAAATGGAGTGTCTTTGGAAGCCACTCACATCTCATTAGGACTCAGGCACACATCCTTCCCCGGGGAGCTAAGGCAGCTTCTTGATTCTATGTATATATATATATATATATATATATATATATGTATTTATTGAGACAGAGTTTCACTCTTGTTGCCCAGGCTGAAATGCAATGACATAATCTTGGCTCACCACAATCTCCGCCTCCTGGGTTCAGGTGATTCTCTTGCTTCAGCCTCCTGAGTAGCTGGGGTTACAGGCATGTGCCACCATGCCTGGCTAATTCTGTATTTTTTTTTTAAATAAAAGATGGGATTTCTCCATGTTGGTCAGGCTGGTCTAGAACTCCCGACCTCAGGTGATCTGCCCATCTTGGCCTCCCAAAGTGTTGGAATTATAGGCGTGAGCCACTGCACACGGCCCACTTGATATTTTAATAAGGCTGAATGGATCAGTCTGTAGTGTTCCTAAACTCATCAGCTACACTTAGAATTTCTTTGCAGCTTGGATCTGTGAAGCCACCAGGCAGAGAGGAGAACTGATTAGCTGCAACCATGGGAATGAATGTCTATTGTTAGATGCTTTCCTTAAGTGTGACCAAAAGGTTTGCAGTAGTAATGGCCAAGGCCAAAGTTCTAGCTTGACCTGCTCTGTGAGGTGTACCCTCACTTCCCTAGGTGGAATTGGTCACTCTCGCCTGCCCTCCCAGCCCTTGGGGCTCCCTACTGTGGTGAAAGGGTTCTTTCAAGGGACTCGCCTCCAAACCACAACTCTGGAAAGGAGGAGTCTAACCCGGAGAGGCAGGCTTTGTTTCTCTCACCCAGCCCTCCAGAGTTCAGCAGCCAGAGGTTCTCCTCACCTGCTATTCACAGACTCAAATCTCAGCAATAATTTCAAAATGGAGGAACCTCATACAACTAAAAAAAAAAAGCAGAAGTTGTGCTGGATTGTCAGCAGAGCTGATCAAAATCAATTGGAGGCTCTTTAGAAATCAGGTTTCGGCAGAAGGAAAACTACCCAAGGTCTTGTCTTATGACATAGTGGGGAGTGCGGCTGTGTCACACCTCTGAATCAATATTTATTTATTTATTGAGACAGAGTTTTGCTCTTGTCGCCTAGGCTGAAGTGCAATGGCATGATCTCAGATCACCACAATCTCTGCCTCTTGGGTTCAAGTGATTCTCCTGCTTCAGCCTCCTAAGTAGCTGGGATTATAGGCATGCATCACCACACCGGGCTAATTTTTGTAATTTTAGTAGAGATGGGGTTTCTCCATGTTGGTCATGCTGGTCTCGAACTCCCGACCTCAGGTGATCCACCTGCCTCGGCCTCTCATAGTGTTCGGATTACAGGCGTGAGCCACTGCACCCGGCTGAATCAATATTTAATACAACAGTTCAGCTCTGGGGACAAAACACTTCACAGGCTGAGGATGTGGAAGTTAAAAACCATGGAGTTCCCCTGGGGTTGATACTGTCACTGTGATATTCCCTTGGCCTGGAACATTACCCTACAGCACCTCTAAGTTGCATCCCTTTAGGGGTTTCCATTTCCCCCAAGTCCTTTGTGAAAAGGGCCCCCTGAAGTTGGCTAATGTGGGGCCTTGTAGTCCCCTCTCCTTACCTCTGCTTCAAGACTCAGATATGTTCAAATAGCACCGCCCTGCGGAGACTTCTCCAGCTCTGGGGGAGAATTGCTGCTGCGCATCACAGCATGTGTGCACTCCTCTTTCCAATACAGCTACCCGGTACTGATGACGTTTACTCGAATCATTTTCTTTCCTACTCTCTGGGTGCTCCCTGGGGGCAGAGACTATGGGATTTGTTTTTGTTTTTGTTTTTTTGAGATGGAGTTTTGCCCTTGTTGCCCAGGCTGGAGTGCAGTGGTGCGATCTTGGCTCACTGCCACCTCCGCCTCCCCTGCCTCCCGGGTTCAAGCAATTCTCCCACCTCAACCTCCTTAGTAGCTGAGATTACAGGTGCTCGCCACCACGCCCAGCTAATTTTTTGTATTTTTAGTAGAGACAGGGTTTCATCATGTGGGCCGGGCTGGTCTTGAGCTCCTGACCTCAAACCACCCACCTCTGCCTCCCAAAGTGCTGAGATTACAGGTGTGAGCCACTGTGCCCAGCCGAGACTGTTTTATTCACCTTTCTGTCTCTGGCCTTACCCCAGTGCCTGGCACAGAATGTTTGTTTGCTTGAACCTTGGTGAGTCTCCTGGGGAGAGTGAATCACATGTCTATACAGAGTGACCCACAACCTGCAAAGCCCACCTACCGACATCAGGGTGAAGAGAGGGGAATGCAAGTGAGGCTGATAAGCCTGTGGGTCCCCACCAATTCCTGAGGCTGTGGGAAGAACAATGGTCTGGCTCTGTGACAGGGCCGAGTAATCCAGGGGGCCAGTGGGAGTGTTTAGAGGCCCAGTTTCAGAACAGACAACGGCTGTGAAAGCTGAGGAAACAATGCTGCAAGGGATGGGAGTCACAGCCTGCATTCTGGTTCCACGGATAGCCTGGAGAAATGGTGGAGGAGGCGCCTTCTCACACGGGAGCCTCCTATGGGAGAGGCTGCAAGCAGTGAGTGCTCTGGGATGCTCACAAACCACAGGCTCAATGCTGCCTGAGAAGCCAATAGTTGAGCTCATCGCAGGCCTCTGTGCCCACTCCAGGCTGCACTCCCTGCCCTTACAAACCCACACAGAGCATCTAAGCAGACAGACAACATGAACCCACAGCCCCAGCGGAGTGTGGGGAGTAGAGACCGAGTACTTTGCTCCTAGGTTTATAAAATAAAAAGTCCCTGTTTGTCTTCTCTTTAAAAGGATTTTGTCCCCCTTCTAATGAGGAGATTTACAAAGTGGGGGACAAAATAATTTTAAAAACATAAATATACAAATCCATGGTATTTATAACATATTAGATTATAAGAGAGGTCATTTTAAACCTAGCACTTCCCTCTGCAAGATCTCCGGAGGGCAGAACCAGTACAAAAACTGTGGAAATCCAGGAAAAAGGATTAAGTTTACATGAGCAGGGAAATTCACTAACAGCCATAGCTGCCCAGCAGTGGAATGAGCTGTCTTATGATGATGGGAAGGGTAAACTGAGGCTGTAGGGTGAGAAGTGATTCCAACATTTTAGTTATAATGAACTTTTGTTTTAAAATATATGGCTCTTTAAATGTCTATTATTGAGCTGGGCATGGTGCCTGTAATCCCAGTGCTTTGGGAGGCCAAGGCAGGAGGATTCTTTGAGGCCAGAAGTTTAAGACCAGCCTGGGCAACATAGCAAGACTCTGTCTCTACAAAAAAGGTTTAAAAATTAGCCAGGCATGGTAGCGTATGCCTGGAGTCCCAGCTGCTCAGAAGGCTGAGGTAGGAGAATCGCCCAGAAGTTAGAAGTTACAGTGAGTTACGTTCATGCCACTGCCCTCCAGCCTGGGTAACAAAGAGAGATCCTGTCTCAAAAAAAAAAAAAAAAAAAAAAATTGGTCATTCAGTACATGCATGACAAAGAGCTACTTGAAACTAAGCCACACTTTTAAATAAATTTTTTTTGAATTGCAATACCATCTACATCTGTTTGCTATGAGAGACCTGTCTATTTGGTCCAAAGACAGTGTTTGATGTACATGTGGATTTGAGGGGCCACAGCTTAGGAAACACAGATGGATGATAAAATTATGCATGGAGTAAGCAGAGGTCAGAGTGATAAGCTTCCCAGTATCAAAACTATAAAAATGTAGTCATTTATACATTAATTATATGCCAGTCATGTAACGTGTGATGTTCGGGGCCCGGTGGTCCAGCACGGGCATATCAGAAAGGGTGAGCAATCTCTCTCTCTAGTTTAGCCCTTGGGCCTTTGTGTGGCCCAGCTGCTCTGTACGTCTCTGTTTCACTGAAGCAGGGTCCTGAGGTCTGCCTGGTGTCGTCTCCCAAAGTAGGCCCCCAGCTTCTCCCCAGCCCCTGGGGCTAGCTAGCAGAGAAAGTATCTGTGATTGCAGCTTCCCATGAAGCCCCAGGACACAAATTTGGGAACCTTCTGGCTCTGCTCCTAACACAGCAAGCACAAGGCTCTGAAATTAACACACTGGGAATGTAATTAGAGTCTGTAATCAGGAAGTCCTTGTACTCATCGACTCTAGTTAATTTATAATTCCTGACTCTCTCAGGAAGTTGCTTTTGGCTTCAATCCTCTGGCTCAGCACCCCAAAGGTAATCATTATTAAACCACCTCCCACCTTCTGATTCTGCCTTCACTAAGCAACCAAGGTCTGAAAACAATGTCCAAGACCATAAGTAGACGGCAGTTTTGGGGGAAAGAGGGGCATCTTGCATTTCTGAGAACCTCTCTCATCTCCCTCAGGTAGGAAATATGACCTGTAAAAATGGATTTTGGTCATTAGCATGGACATACATAGTGCTGAAACTTGTCTCTGAAATCACAGATGATGAGAAACTCATTTTGAATAATTTCAGTGAGAATGGAACATCCTGGTCTTGCCTGAAAACTCTGAGGCATGGGGGTCATTTCACATCATTCCACACAGAGACACAGCTTTGGCATCTCCCCTCCTCAAGTGCCAGCACTCCACATTTATCTTTTTTTTTTTGAGATGGAGTTTTGCTTTTGTTGCCCAAGCTGGAGTACAGTGGGGAGATCTCGGCTCACTGCAACCTCTGCCTCCCGGGTTTAAGCGATTCTCCTGCCTCAGCCTCCTGAGTAGCTGGGATCACAGGTATACGCCAGGACAACCAACCAATTTTGTATTTTTTTTTTTTTTTTGAGACGGAGTTTCACTCATGTTACCCAGGTGGAGTGCAATGGCGCGATCTCGGCTCACCGCAACCTCCGCCTCCTGGGTTCAGGCAATTCTCCTGCCTCAGCCTCCTGAGTAGCTGGGATTACAGGCATGCGCCACCATGCCCAGCTAATGTTTTGTATTTTTAGTAGAGACGGGGTTTCACCATGTTGACCAGGATGGTCTCAATCTCTTGACCTCGTGATCCACCTGCCTCGGCCTCCCAAAGTGCTGGGATTATAGGCGTGAGCCACCGTGCCCGGCCTTAAAAAAGAATTTTAAACAAAAATGAGCTGGTTATGGTGGCACATGCCTGTAGTCCTAGCTACTTGGGAGGCTAAGGCAGGAGGACTGTTTGAGCCCAGGAGTTTGAGGATGTAGTGAGCTATAATTGTGCAACTCCATGCCAGCCTGGGTGATAAGAGTAAGACCCTCATCTCTTAAAAAGAAGGGGAGGGGTATGGTGAATTTGAAAAATAGCAAAAAGCAGATGAAGCTAAAATAAATCTAGTTGGTAGAAGGGCAGCATGGAAGATGAAAAGATTAGAAACAAACGAGACAGGAGAGCTAAGTAGGTTGCGGTCTCTAATTAGGCAAGAACTAATGAGGGTTTGGACTAAGGAAGGAACAGTGGAAATGAAGACAAGAAGTTGGATTCACAAAAACATTTTGGAGGTAGCATAAGCAGGATTTTGACAACAGATTCATTTGTTGTATGAAGATCCTGGACTGAATGAAGTCCAGGGTTTGGGAGATTTGGAGGGATGATGACCCATTAAATGAGCTGGTAAATACAGGTAGTAAAGCAGGTTTGGGATATTCAGAGACAAGGGTAGGAACATGGAATGAATGGCAAAAGCTAGGAAAAACACCAAATTCATGCCTATGGAAAAATGAAGAGGATGGGGCTAAAATTGGACAGAGGAGACTTAATCTGGAATGCTTTTCTTCTTTTCAAAAATATCTTGAAGCAATTGTACATATCTGCTGTGATATACACAAATGCTTAATTTCTGTATTTTTAAAAGATTTCCCAATGTGTGCTTGGAATTATTTAAAATAACGTAGCAAACATTTTTGGAATGGCTGCTATATGTCTGGCACTGTTTCAGGCATTTGAAATATTTGCTCTCTATGTAGGCTTCTTTTCAGCAGCTTCCAAGCCTGGAGTTCAGAAACTCCAGAAACTGGCTTCTGATTTTAACGTGGTCCCTGAGTGTATGACCTGGGCAAGTTGCTTCCCCTGCCCCGGATCTATTTCAATTCTCAAGTCCCATGAATGAAAATCGTGATGGCACCTCAGCGTTCCTTATTCTCACAGAGCAGGTCCCCACAGTGCCACCCCTTGGCGGAAACTCCTCCATACAGGGAGTGTAGATGATGGGCTCACCTAAAAACGGTTTCCAAATGGTCCTTTACACCTTTGCCTCCCACCCTATTCTAGCCCAGGATAACAGATTTTCCTTGTGGGATTTCAAATTTGCAAGGAAATCCTGAATATTTTTTGGTAATGAGAGAGGGTAGATTATATGTCCTAACTCCAGTCTAATCAACAGCAGCAACTTCTGGACATTCAGTACCGGGAACTGTTTTAGGTGCTGTGGAAGGGTTAAAAATTATTGCCTTTATGAGGCTTACATGAGTGGACAGAGGCAGTACCAAAAAAAAAAAAAAAATGACGACCTAGTGCGCCACTGCGACACAAGGCAAAGTAAGGTGGGCAAGCGACACTACAGTAGTTTACTCTTGTATGCCCTAATCCCCAGTTAGCTCTTCCGGGTCACTGTAGTCCTCACGGGCACCAGACTCCTCCCACGGCCCGGCCTTCAGGTCTTGACTCCGCCCACACGCCTGACGTAGAATTTCCAGGCCGGGCTCTGTGAAGCACCTCCCACCCGCGACGCCGACGCGAGGCTGCTGCTATGGGCCTGGGCGGCTGTGTGGCGCGGCGGGTCGCGCCGATAGTGTGGCGCAGGGTGGTTTCTTCGGTGGCTGGGTCCGCGGCTAGAGCCGGGCCCAGGCTTCGGCTGCCGGCCGAGCCGCGGCTTCCCGTAGGAGCAGCGTTTGGCCGGGCCCGCCAGACCCCAAACTTTGTCCGCGGCCTGCACAGCGAGTCTGGGCTGGAGGAGCGGGCGGAGGTTACTGCCGACGCGGGACGCCCAGAATCGGACGCTGCAGGTACTGGTGTGGGGGAGAACGAAGGCGGCCCCCTCCGGGCAGCCAGGAGTCAGGTGCCGGCCAAGGGGGCTGTGGATTCCTCTCTTTCTGCATTTCTCTTGGGGTCACAAAGCTCCTGCACATCCAGAGCTGGAAGGGACTTCAAAGGTTGTTGGCGCCAACCTTTACGTTGCACAGTGAAGAAACTGAGGGCAAGAGATGAACTGCAAAATCCCAGCCTCCCTGACGGCCACCTCCGTTCCTTGGCATCACAGTCTCGCCGTCCTCACCTTCTTTCATGCTCTTCCTAGGATCCCAGGAAGTGGATTTGTGGGGATTGTTGGGGCGTGAGGATTCTGAGGAACCAGGGTCTGGGTGCGAAGGGTTGCATAGGAAGCGCCGGTAGAAGATGTGTCCAAGTTAGTATCTTCTAGTTATTGCTTACGTTTTTAGAAACTTAACAATGGTAAACAGATCACATCAAAGAATGTAGAGTATGAGAGGGAGAGGCCTTAGTGGACTTAGCTACTAGGTCCTTTGGAGTCAGCTTTAGAACTTAAGCGTGCTTTAAATTTACAATCTGTAATACTCCAAACTGAATATCAAAATATCTACATCTTTACGGGGGAAAAAAAACAGATTTAACAGGTAACAGTTGTTAATAGCCCAACGGGTTTGTATGAAAACTTGAGGGTTCAAAATGATAATAACTTAAAAATTTAGATCTTAGGCCACAGTAATTCTGCTAGTCCTCAGTTTCTTTATCTCTCAATTGAAGGTTGTGGACCAGATACTATCTAAGAGCCCTTCCAGCTCACAGTTGTAGTACTGTGACCCGTTATGACTGAGATTCAATTTAATATGTTCCAGGATATCACCCCCTACCCAATTTGTGGCGCTGTTTTTCTGTGTACAGCATTTCTGTGTTTGTGGTATATTGTTCCTTTTAAGTATTCGTGAATAGGATGTCATTTGTCACTGATGTCTGGTTCTGCTTACAAACGGTTAATAGCGAAGGATGTATAGTGGCTCTGCGTAATCTGAGTATTCTGACCATAAAAGTTGAGCAGTGCTATGATACTGCTGTCCAGGTTCAGTTTCCAGGAGGCCTGAGCCCTGCTGTCTGTAGAAACACTTTGTATCTAAACACCCTCATGGAGGAACAGTTTCACTGTCAGCTACCGGCATCTCTGGGTGCATAGGGGTCTATCTTCTTGGCTGTCCTGACATAAACAACTATTTGTGCATTTCAGATCATACTGGTTCCAAGTTTGACATCGATCTGATGGTTTCACTTCTGAGGCAAGAAAATGCAAGAGACATTTGTGTGATCCAGGTTCCTTCAGAAATGAAATATACAGATTACTTTGTGATTGGTAGTGGAACTTCCGCCCGACACTTACATGCCATGGCCTACTACATTGTGAAAATGGTAGGATGCTTTCTTTTCTCTTTTGGACCATTAACTGAGTGGATTAGTGCCAGTGAATCAGGCCAAAGAACAACACTTAGAGAATAAACCCATCATACGAAGTTACAGAAGAAGCCCAAATTTTCAAGTTTGCATGAATACATTTTATGTTCTTTGGTAATGAAAGATATGGGAGCAAGTATCCAGCCTTATTGAGTTAGGATATCTTTTTTCTTTTTTGAGAAACAGTCTCGCTTTTACCAGGCTGGAGTGCAGTGGTGCAATCTAGGCTCACTGCAACAGCCACCTTCCGAGTTAAAGCAATTCTCCTGCCTCAGCCTTCGGAGTAGCTGGGATTACAGGCATGTGCCACCATGCCCAGCTAATTTTGTATGTTTAGTAGAGACAGGGTTTCTCCATGTTGGTCATGCTGGTCTTGAACTCCCAACCTTAGGTGATCCGTCCACCTTGGCCTCCCAGAGTGCTGGTATTATAGGCATGAGCCACCGTGCCTAGCAGGAAGATAGTATTTTATAACCTGAGGCAAGCTAGAAGACAGTATAACCAGAGGGAGTTCTAGAGGCACTATCCATTGTAATAGCCACTGGCCACATGTGCCTATTTAATTATAAATTAAAATATAAATTTAGTTCTGCAGTTATATTTCTATATTTCAGATGCTCAATAGCCACATGTGGCCAATTGCTACCATATGGGACAGCCATAAAACATTTTCATGATTGTAAAACATTCTATTGGACAGTGCTGGCCTGGAATTTCATTCAAATTGTTGAGCATGCCCAGTGTTCCCAAGCACTGTACGGGGTATTGGGAAGGTAAGAACAGAAAAGATGTAGTCCTTGCCCTTACGGGTCTAGTTGAGGAAAGAAAGTGGGCTTGTTTTCCAGTTGTACTGAATGTGAATCAGAATGAGGAAGAAACTGTACTTGGAAGCCTCCAGCTGACTCTGGTACCATTCCACAGGGGCAACATATGTCTCTTACTCTGTTGAGAACTGAACATAGAAGAGGCAGTTAAGACCAGAAGAATAGCTGAGATTGTGTAGAGAATGGTTGTAAAATAAAAAGGTGGGGGTTGTAGACAAAACCCTGGTGCAACATGACAGAGCAGAAGATGATGCCAAAAAATGGATAATTGGAGAGATAGGAAGAGAAGTAGGAAAGTGTACAGAAGAGATGCAAAGACAGAATACCAGGGTCTCTATCAGATGTTATAGTGGGATGGAGTGAGAAGACTTAGTGACCATTGGACTTGAGGATGTAAAAAGAATTGGAGGTTTTACAGAGACGTTTCTGTCAAAGAGATAAAGAAATATAAATTACTTTTACAAAGATTTTAGATGAGGAGAGATATGCAAAGGCCAGAAAGGTTTTTTTTTTTTTTTTTTTTTTTTGGGACACGGAGTCTCACTCTGTCACCCAGGCTGGAGTGTAGTGGCACGATCTCCACTCACTGCAACCTTCGCCTCCCGGGTTCAAGCGATTCTTTTGCCTCATCCTCCTGAGTAGCTGGGATTACAGGTGTGCACTGCCTTGCCAGGCTAATTTTTGTATTTTTTAGTAGAGATGGGGGTTTCATCATGTTGGTCAGGCTGGTCTCGAACTCCTGACCTCATTATCTGCCCGCCTTGGCCTCCCAAAGTGCCTATAGGCGTGAGTCACCACACCCCGCCCATTTCCTCATTTTAAAATTTGCTGTTCAGTAGCTTAGTACCTTCACATGGATATACAGTCATTACCACCATCCATCTCCAGAACTTTTTTTTTTAAACAGAGTTTCGCTCTTGTTACCCAGGCTGGAGTGCAATGGCACGATCTTGGCTCACTGCAACCTCCGCCTCCTGGCTTCAGGCAATTCTCCTGCCTCAGCCTCCTGAGTAGCTGGGATTACAGGCACGCACCACCATGCCCAGCTAATTTTTTGTAGTTTTAGTAGAGACGGGGTTTCACCCTGTTGACCAGGATGGTCTCGATCTCTTGACCTCGTGATCCGCTCGCCTCGGCCTCCCAAAGTGCTGGGATTACAGGCTTGAGCCACCGTGCCCGGCCCAGAACTTTTTTCATCTTGCAAAACCCAAACTTTGTTCTCATTAAACAGTAACTATCCATTTCCCCTTCCCCCGGCAGCTACCACTTTACTTCCTGTCTCTATGAATTTGACTACTTTTCAGTATCTCATAAAAGTAGAATCATACAGTATTTGTCTTTTTGTGACTGGCTTATCTAACTTAGCATAATGTCTTCAAGGTTCATCCATGTAGTAGCATATGCCGGAATTTCCTTCTTTTTTAAGGCTGAATAATAGTCTGTCTTACGTATATGCCACATTTTGTTTATCCATTTATCCATCGATGGACACTTTGATTGCATCCACCTTTTGGCTGTATGGGTATAGAAATACTGTTCCTGAGGCTGGATGCGGTGTCTCATGCCTATAATCCTAGCATTTTGAGAGGCCAGGGTGGGCGGATTGCTTGAGCTCTGGAGTTTGAAACCAGCCTGGGCAACATGGTGAAACCCTGTCTCTACAAAAAAGACAAAAAGTAAAATAAAAAATTAGCCGGGTGTGGTGGTATATGCCTGTAGTCCCAGCTACTTGGGATGCTGAGGTGGGAGGATTGCTTGAGCCCAGGAGGTCGAGGCTGCAGTCAGCTGAGATTGTACCACTGTGCTTCACCCTGGATGACACAGCAAGACAGTCTCCAAAAAAAAAAAAAAAAAAAAAAAGGCTGGCTTCATGCCTGTAATCCTTTTCGAGGCCAAGGTGGTGGTTCACCTGAGGTCAGAAGTTCAAGACCAGCCTGGCCAATATGGTGAAACCCTTTCCCTACTAAAAATACAATAATTAGCTGGGTGTGGTGGAGGGGGCCTGTAATCCTGGCTACTTGGGAGGTAGAAGGAGGAGGATTGCTTGAACCTGGGAGGCAAAGGTTGCAGTGAGCCAAAATCTCACCACTGCACTCCAGCCTGGGAAACGAGTGAAACTCAGTCTCAAAAAAAAAAAAAAAAAAAAAACCCGAAAAAAAAATACTGTTTATGTCCTTGCTTTTAATGCTTTGGGGGTTGTGTGAGGAGAGGGGGATTGCTGGATTATATGATGATTTTTTTTTTTCATTTTTTTTTTTTTTTTTTCTAATCACCAGCCTAGCACAAAGCTGAATGTTTTTAATTTTTGGAGGCGCTCCTGTACTCTTTCACAGTGGCTTTGCATTTCCTCTAGCAGTGCACAGTTTCCAGTCTCTCCACATCCTCACCAGCCTTGTTACTTTCTGATTTTGGTAATAGCCATTCTAATGGGTGTGAAGCGGTATCTCATTGTGGGTTTTATTTGTATTTCCCTAGGATTAGTGATGTTTAGGATATTTTCTTTTGTTTATTGGCCATTCGTAGATATTCTTTGGAGAAAAGTCCTTTGCTTTTGTTTGTTTTTTTTTTTTTTTTTTTTTGTTTTTTTGGGAACGAGTTTCGCTCTTGTTACCCAGGCTGGAGTGCAATGGCGCGATCTCGGCTCACCGCAACCTCCGCCTCCTGGGTTCAGGCAATTCTCCTGCCTCAGCCTCCTGAGTAGCTGGGATTACAGGCACGCGCCACCATGCCCAGCTAATTTTTGTATTTTTAGTAGAGACGGGGTTTCACCATGTTGACCAGGATGGTCTCGAGCTCTTGACCTCGTGATCCACCCGCCTCGGCCTCCCACAGTGCTGGGATTACAGGCGTGAGCCACCGCGCCCGGCCTTGTTTGTTTGTTTTAAAGAGACAGTGTCTCACTTTGTTGCTCAGGCTTCAGTGCAGTCGTGTGGTCATAGCTCACTGCAGCCTGGAACTCCTGGGCTCAAGTGATACTCTCACCTTAGCCTCTCAAATTGCCAGGACTACAGGAGTAGTAGTCAAATTCATAGAGACAGAACGTAGAATAGTAGGAGTTACTCAACCACACCCAGCTAATATTTTTTCTTTGTAGAGAGAGGGTCTCACTATATTGGCCAGGCTCTTTGCCCATTTTATCAGGTGGTTGTTTTGTTGTTGAGTTGTAGGAGCCCTCCTCTATATATTCTGGATATTAATCCCTTATCAAATATATGATTCGCAGGTGTTTTCTACCATTCTGCAGGTTGCCTTTTTACTCTTTTGAGAGTATCCTTGGATGCACAAAAGTATTTAATTTTGGTGAAGCCCAATTTAATTTTTCTTCTGTTGCCTGTGTCTTTGGTAAAGACATCCAGTACATAATTCCCAGACCAGTATCGTGTTTCCCTCATTTTCTTCTAAGAGTTTTATAGTTTTAGGTCTCCTGTTTTAGGTATTTAACCTATTTTGAGTTCATTTTTGTAGACAGTAAGATTTTCCATGTGGACATGTTTCCTCAGCACCATTTGTTGGAAGGACTGTCCTTTGTTCATTAAATTGTCTTGGCTCCCTTGTTGAAAATCATTTGGCCATATGCACAAGAGTTTATTTCTGGGCTCTGTATTCTCTTTCATCAGTCTGCATGTCTTGTCTTTTTGCCAGTTAAACTGTTTTGTTTACTGTAACTTTGTTCCAAGTTTTGAAATCAGGAAATATGAGACTTCAACTTTGTTCTTTTACAAGATTGTTTTGGCTATTTGGGGTTCCTTAAGAGTCCATATAATTTTTTTTTTTTTTTTTTTTTTTTGAGATGGAGTCTCTCTCTGTTGCCCAGGCTGGAGTACTGTAGCACAATCTTGGTTCACTGCAACCTCTGTCTCCCAGATTCAAGCGATTCTCCTGCCTCAGCCTCCCAAGTAGCTGGGGTTACAGGTGCCTGTCACCATGCCCACTTGATATAGATTGAATTCGTAGACTGCATTGGGTAGTGTTGGAATCTTTACAATATTGTCTTCCCATTCATGAATATGAAATATCTTTCCATCTACTGGCATCTTTAAGTTCTTTCAGCAGTGTTTTGTAGTCTTCAGTGTAAAACTCTTTTGCTCCTGTGGTTAAGATTATTCTTATTGTAAATGGAATTTTAAAAACTTTTTCAGGTTGCTTATTGTTAGTGTATAGAAATACAATGGATTTTTGTGTGAATTTGTTTAGTAGTCCTGCTTGGACTTTTTTGTGGAATCTTTGGGGTGTTCTACATGTAAAATTGTATTGTTTTCAGAAATAATTTTTTTTAAATTTTTATTTATTTATTTATTTTGAGACGGAGTTTCACTCTTGTTACCCAGGCTGGAGTGCAATGGCGCGATCTCGGCTCACCGCAACCTCCGCCTCCTAGGTTCAGGCAATTCTCCTGCCTCAGCCTCCTGAGGAGCTGGGATTACAGGCACGCGCCACCATGCCCAGCTAATTTTTTTTTTTTTTGTATTTTTAGTAGAGACGGGGTTTCACCCTGTTGACCAGGATGGTCTTGATCTCTTGACCTCGTGATCCACCCACCTCGGCCTCCCAAAGTGCTGAGATTACAGGCTTGAGCCACCGCGCCCGGCCTTTCAGAAATAATTTATAATTTTCCTCCTTCCTTTCCAATTTGGTTACCTTTTTTCTTGTCTAATTGCTCTGACTAGAACTTCCAATACTTTGTTGAATAGAAGTAACAAAAGTAGGCATCGTCTTGTTCCTAATCTTAAAGGAAAGCTTTCAGTCTTTCACCATTGAATATATTAGCTGTGTGCTTTTCTTACATGGCCTTTATTATGTTGAGGTAGTATCCTTTTATGCCTACTTTGTTGAGTGTTTTTATTGTCAAAGTGTGTGGAATTTTGTTAAATGCCTTTTCTGCATCAGTTCGGATTGTCATCCAGATTTTTTCTTCATTCTGTTAATGTGTTGTTGCATTGATCAGTTTTCTTATCTTGAACTACCTTGCACTTCAGGGAAGCTCACTTGGTTATGGTCTGTAATCCTTTTACAATGGTGCTGAATTTGGTTTGCTATTATTTGATTGAGGATTTTTACATCAAAAGTTCATCAGGGGTATTGGTCTTATGGAATGAGTTAGGAAGGGCTCCTTCGGGGGAGGAATTTGAGGATTGCATTCTTGTTTAAATATTTGGTGAAACTCACCAGAGAAGCCATCTGGTCTAGGACTTTTGTTGGGAGATTTTTGACTAGTGATCCAGTCCCCATACTAGTTATGGTCATTTCAAACTTTGTATTTCTTCATGGTTTAATCAGTAGGTTGTGTTTCTAGAAATTTTGTCGTTTCATGTAGGTTGTTGGTGTACAGTTGTTCATGGTACTCTTTTAATCCTGTTTCTGTTAAAATCAGTAGTGTCATCTATTTCAGATTTAGTTGTCTTTTTTCTTAGTCCATCTAAGAACCAAATCCTGGTTTCATTGATTTTGTCTTTTTCCTGCCCTAATTATTGCTTGCTTTGATTTTGGAGTGATTGATGTATATGCAATGTCCTTTGTCTCTTGTAACAGCGGCTGTCTTGTTTGATATTAGTATACCCATTTAAACAAAAGAACTGAGACCATTTATAGGATGATGAGGTCCCATTAACATGCTATAAAGGTAGATAAGGTGAAACCAGTGGCACTGAGGCAACCTGGCTTTTATAAACATAAGGTAGTATCTGCAGTCCCTAAAGGTGAAGGGAAGCTGGGATGAACACAAGTGATGATGTAGGTGAATACCAAATGCTGACTGAGCTTAGCCTTTCCAGCCTCGGAGGCACCTTGGTGAATGAATGGGGTGACCCCATCAGAAGGGTAGGGGCAAGAGGATTCAGGAGAGAGGTGTAGGAGGCGAGTAAGATTTAGAGGAAGAAATGGTTTCCCTAAGTTACTGATCACAGGGCAAAGTATAGCAATGAGAAATGAGTAAGATAAAAATAATAATAATAAAACCCCAACAACAACAAATCAAGCCACCAGCAGACCTTCAACAAGAACAGGCTTTTCCCCCAATCTTCTCTCCCTTTAATAAACAACCTTTTTGCAGTACAAACATCTGAAATGTGAAAGTGAGCCTCATGTTAAGATCGAAGGGAAGGACACTGATGACTGGCTGTGCGTGGATTTTGGTAAGTTGTTCTGGCATATTTTACAGGTAACTTGGTACTACACTAATCTTGAGTTGTTTTCAGTTGCAGAAAGATTGAGATCAAATTGATGAGTGTATTTCCAGGTAAGATTTTTGCAGTGTGATTAAGATTTTTTAGTTATAATCCAGGTGGTCTTATTCACATGTAGAATTTTCACCTAATGACACCAAAGTACTCTAGATAATGCACTCTTGGAGGAAGGAAGATATATACTATATGGTGTATTTCTAACTAGCCATACAGATCAGGAAGGTGGTAGAGAACAGGATAACATAGCAGAGGTGGGAGAGATTCCTTAGTGGTGTAGAGGAAGGTTTGGGGGCTGGATTGCACAAATAGATGAGGGTGAGGTTCTTTGAGGCACAAGAAAGGACAAGAGCAGAGTAGAGTTTTGAAAAGATGTAACAACTTTGGGTATTAATGTATACATAGTTTCAAAGTCCCTTCAACAAGATACTATCAGTACAAAGGAGTATATAACTATATGTCAACAACTTAGAAATCTGAGATTTTATTCTACTTGTAAGTTCATAAGTTGTCCTGCCAGTTTCATGGATACTAGTAAAAGATAAGAGTATTACAGTGTTAGGGGCCGGGCGCGGTGGCTCAAGCCTGTAATCCCAGCACTTTGGGAGGCCGAGGCGGGTGGATCACGAGGTCAAGAGATCGAGACCATCCTGGTCAACATGGTGAAACCCCGTTTCTACCGAAAATACAAAAAATCAGCTGGGCATGGTGGCGCATGCCTGTAATCCCAGCTACTCAGGAGGCTGAGGCAGGAGAATTGCCTGAACCCGGGAGGCGGAGGTTGCGGTGAGCCGGGATCGCGCCATTGCCCTCCAGCCTGGGGTACAAAAACCAAACCCCAATCTCAAAAAAAAAAAAAAAAAAAAGAGTATTACAGTGTTAGAGACAAAGGACAGTTTATGACTCACAACAGTAGCCAGCATCCATTTTGCACTGGTTTCCTGAGCTCTGGATTCCATAGGGCAACACGGGCCAGATGACAACAGCACACACAGTTGTAAAAGAGGAACTCACAGGAGGATGCCTACACCTTTTTGTAACAGGCAAGAAACAGGCCTAGTTTTGCTCTAATGGTTTCTCAACTTTTGTTCCTATTAATGTTTTGGACCAGGTAATTTTGCATGTGAGGGAGGGGTATCTGTTGTGCATTGTAGGATGTTTAGCAGTATCCTTTTCCTCCTTTCCAATTGTGACAATCAAAAATGACCCTAGACATTACTAATATTACCCAGTTGAGAAATGCTGCTCTAAGCAAAGCTGCCCTTTGTCCTGGAGTGAGACAGTATCTTTCTTTTAAGAATATTCACTTTGCCGGGCGCGGTGGCTCACGCCTGTAATCCCAGCACTTTGGGAGGCCGAGGCGGGTGGATCACGAGGTCAAGAGATCGAGACCATCCTGGTCAACATGGTGAAACCCCGTCTCTACTAAAACTACAAAAAATTAGCTGGGCATGGTGGCGCGTGCCTGTAATCCCAGCTACTC
>NW_022436959.1:13786078-13864150 GCF_009761245.1 Sapajus apella | reverse complement strand
TATTCACTTTACGGGGTCAGGCGCAGTGGCTCACGCTTGTAATCCCAGCATTCTGGGAGGCCGAGGCGTGCAGATCACCTGAGGTTAGGAATTCGAGACCAGCCTGACAAATATGGTGAAACCCCGTCTCTTAAAAAAAAAAAATTCATTTTGCATACATCCTTGGATAGTCAGAACAAAAGGCAGTGTTTTGGACAAAAGATGTGCAGGTGTGTGTTACCCATGGAGAATTGTCACAGGAAGAGAAACCTGACAGACCACCTTTAGTCTCTTCGATAAAGTTAGTATCCCCAGTATTGTTACATATTGACATGTACGTTCTCCAGGTACACTGAGAAAGGCATAGTATCACTTCTGTGATATTTTTGCCAGGATGTGGTCCAGTTTGCCTTTTCAGTTCCCAGGTGATGCTAATCTGGGAAGCACACTTTGAGAACCATTGCTTTGTTCTTAGAGTTATGCTAGTCAGTGTGTGTGAGGTAAAAATAAAAGCAAATGAACTATTCCTTCATTTTAACTCTTATCTGTCCCTGATAGGCAGCATGGTGATTCATTTGATGCTTCCGGAAACCAGAGAAATCTATGAATTAGAGAAATTATGGACTCTACGTTCTTATGATGACCAGTTAGCTCAGATAGCACCTGAGACAATACCTGAAGATTTCATTCTTGGACTAGAAGATGATGATACTTCATCTGTGACTCCAGTGGAGTTCAAATGTGAATAAAATATTTTATGCACTGTTTTAGTCATTTCAGATTTGGATTGAGTCACTTCTTGGAAAATATAGCTCCTAAAGCCCATCTCCTTGGTTAGGCTGCTCTTAGAACAAGTCTTGTGTACCTCTTGAGAACTCATGCTGACATGCAGAAACTGTAGGTAAGTAAACTAATAACTGCAACCAAGAATCAGTATACTCTACCCAAACTTCTAACGTACTGCCTTTATCCTGGAAATGTCACCAGAATTTCGAGTTAGCACTGGCTCTTGTGCTTGAATTCTCTGCTCAGATATTTAACATAGCTTAAATGTAACTTTTTTTTTTGAGACGGAGTCTCACTCTGTCACCCAGGCTGGAGTACAGTGGTGCAATCCTGGCTCACTGCAACCTCCGCCGCCTGGATTCAAGCGATTCTCCAGCCTCATCCTCCTGACTAGCTGGAACTACAGGCATGTGCCACCATGCCTAGCTAATTTTTCTGTATTTTCAGTAGAGATGGGGTTTCACCATGTTGGTCAGGCTGGTCTCAATGCCTGACCTTGTGATCTGCCTGCCTCAGCCTCCCAAAGTGTTAGGATTATAGGCATGAGCCACCGTGCCTTCCACTTAAATGTAAATCTTAACCCTGTTTCATGGAATGGCAAAAATTTTTAAAAATAACATAAAACATACCACCAGCCCACTGGTCCTATCATACTTTTTCTTTGAGGTGATAATTTTCTTCTAGGAGGACTTCTGAACCCTTCCAGAATACTCCAGTAACAGAAGAAAGCGGCCAGGTGCGGTGGTCTCAGCACTTTGGGAGGCCGAGGCAGGAGAATCATTTGAACCTGGGAGGCGGAGGTTGCACTGAGCTGAGATTGCACCACTGCACTCCAGGCTGGGTAACAGAGTGAGACTCCATCTCAAAAAAAAAAAAGAAAAAAGATTTACAATTAAACTCAATTAATAAAAATCTGAGGTCAGGAGTTCAAAAGCATCCTGACCAAGATGGTGAAACCCCATCTCTAATAAAAATACAAAAATTAAATGGGCGTGGTGGTGAGCACCTGTAATCCCAGCTACTCCGCAGGCTGAGGCAGGGAATTGCTTGAACCTGGGAGGCAGAGGTTGCAGTAAGCCAAGATGGCACCATTGCACTGCAGCCTGGGCAAGAGAGTGAGACTCTGTCACCAACAGAAGCAAACAAAGTGTTGTGAGGAAAAACTCTGAAGGCTCTAGTCATATTCAAGAGTATTATCAAGGTTCACATTAGGTACTATGGCTAGAGTCTGAAAAACTCAGAACATTTACATTCAATTGAAAACCAAAAACAAAACACTATACAACAGGCTGCATCTAAATGATGAAAAACTTTATTCTGCATCAAGGTATCTGGAAGGTGAAGCTGCATTTGGGGCACATTATACATGAGGAATGATCCATATATGGTGAGTACAAAACTCAATTATATAATTATTTCTTAGCTAGTACCAGATACTCCAAATTACAAATGCTTAAAAGTAAAATATGATTTGCCATACTAAAAGGCTAGAAGTGAAATATGACAGAATTTAAACCAGCAGATATAAATGCAGCACCTATGTGTATATTTGAAAAAAATCAAATATTGAGGGAAAAAAATCAAATACTGAGAAAAGTTCTGGCCTTAAACACATTTTACCTGAAATCCAACCAGAAAGCCAGTCCATGATTTTAGCAATTTTAATTCATTGTATGAAAAAAAGATGATGAATGCTAGGTGAATCCAGTGACAAAAGGGCACTTTTTGGGTTAAAACTACAAAAGAAACTGGTTTTCTGGGAACATTAAGGAAAACATTTTAAATCATTTTCAAAATGTCTAATTGATATGCTGATCTTCAGAAAAACTTGTCTGTATAGAAATTCAACTTGAAATAAGAATGAGAGTGATTTTTTTAAAGGGATATATATATATATGCCCTTCAGGTCAGTGTAACATGACTGTGATCATCTTAGAAACGAAACACAAAATCAATTCAGAGCAGTGTGGCCTTGGAGACCACCCACACCCAACACAATTGTACATACTGAGCTTTGCTGTCAAGTTAAGGAGTTAGCAAATGAGTTCTCTATCAAAGGTCATGTTTTCACAGTCATTCAAATTATATCCCCAAAACTTTTCTTGTATTCTCTACCCTTTGACTTTTTTTTCTTTCAAAGAACTGATTGCAGAGTATACAGAAATCCAGCTATACTTTATGTACTGCTATAGGTGGAGTCTAATTTTTTTTTTTTGAATTTATCATTGCTTAAAAATCTTCAAAATAGCTTAGTGAGGCTCATGACAGTGCTGGCCACATGGAGATGTAGCCTTTTGTTGCCTTTAAACACTGTCACACCATCTATCATTGTCCCATTGGTCTGAAGTGTACTGGCAAACTAAGCATCCCGTAAGACAAGCTAAAGCTTGCTCTTTGCCAATCAGTTTAAAGTCCTGCATCTCTTCATTGATGCACTTTCTCTAGGTATTGATAGTCAAAAGCACAAAGCATTTATTATGCATTCAATCATGTAGCTAAACAAAAAACTGAAGTCTCCTGAAGCCATTTAAACCAGCCGTTCCAAAACCTCCTGCCACCACTTTGTTCTGTTAGTACCATCAAAAACTTTCTCAACTATAAATGAAAGAATAAATGGTAGTGCTGCTCTCCAGATCAGATATTAGGCACTGCTCCATATCTTTGAACATTTGATTTTTTAACAATAACTGTGTCAAAAGCCTCAAAAAACCCTGAAATTAATTTTCCAGCTTTACTGTCATCAGCCAGAAGTAAAATTCTTAATTTGCTTGTTAGCTGATTGCTGTTAAATTTATTTTTTAAAATATGGTTGGACCTCTATCGTTATAAAGTATATAAAATTTTCAAAAAAAAAAAAGGAAGAATTTTGCTTTTCATTGTATTACTGAATACCTGAGGTAGTTGAGTAAAAATGCACGTTTAATACCCCTGCCAACACCATTTGGCACTTCCCTTAGGCTACTCATGTTAGTGTTAGGTAAAAATAAGACACAGAACAGTTTTCTACGCTAATGGCTTAACATTTAAGTTCCTGTGATAATTATTCTGATCCAATTTTAACAATTGGATTTAGGAGCAATCTATTTATTTGATGAATTTAGTGAAAGCATCATTAAGCCAATTTCTGGCATTATGGGGGAATATTAAGAATTAGAATATTTGTTATACCGTTGAGACTACAAACAAAGGGAAGTGCAGAGTTCTTCTCTTTCCCTCCCTCCCCCACCCCTTTTTTGTTTGTTTTAAAGCTGGGTGTCATATATTTCAGAGAGCATAAAGTATACATTCTCACAGAGACAGGAGTTCAAAAGTTGCCTGGTCCTCAGAAACAACTGGCTAGGTAAAAACTTGTGCATGTGATTCTGGATAGGGGGTCAGCGCCCATCTGTTGGTTAAGCAATCTGTCTTTGGTTTGGCATCTGCCTCTGTGGTGGGCTGTTTCCTGAGCCTTTACTTCCGTCTTGATTGAGGTGGTCCACTTGGCAGAGCCTTCTGTTGTTGGTGCTGCTTTACCTGAGTCAGAATTTCCTGAATTTTTCTCTGGGCAACCTGGAAAAGTACAGAGGTTTGAAATTCTGCTTTATCAAAAGCTACTATTGTACTCCTTGATTTCGACAGTTTCAAATAGAAATCCATTTAATGATTAGAGACACAAACTAGTCAGTTTGCTAGTAGTCTCTAAAATCACCTGCTAAAAGGGAGAATAAAAGTCTTAAGCATCAAACAACCTTAATTGTATCAGGTAGGAGCACCTGTGTGGGAATTGCTTCCATTTGAGAAAGATACAAAAGCTTATCATTTCAGAGCCCACTTGCCTGGCAAGCATAGAAGTGACCAGTTATTTTGACAACCACTTGGTCATTCTCATCAGGTGTCTGGTCACGAGGGACAACAACTTCTGCACTTGACAAATTCTGAAGTTCATTCACCTGAAAGAGATAAATATAAATCACATTGTCGCATTTTTAAAAACTTACTTCCTGAGCACTTACACTGAGCTATTATGGCTTTACAAATTTCATTTAATCCAGTAGTAATTCCATGAGGTTATCAGAATTATCCCCACGTCAAGATGATTAAAGCTCATCCAAAGAAATTGATTTGTCAAGTTATACAAGTGAATGGCAAAACCAGATTCAAATCCTGTGTCTGATTCCAAAGTGTATGTACTTAATCACTTCAAAATTATAAATAGCTTTGAAACCCACTTACAAGTTCTGTGTATTAAAGACTAGGAACAGTTTGCTTTTTTTCCATTACAGATGTAACAAGCTGTACATAAAATTTTTAAAATTCCTGTTAAGTGTCTATTCAATAAAAAGCTGAAGTTTTATCAAGACAATGTTAAATGCCCTTTACAAATATGGGACAATCCTCTCACATGAAGTGATCTGAAAGAGATGCATTACTTTTCACTAGTAGCCGACACCGACACTCAGAAAACAAAACGCAATCTTCTCCAAACCTTGGTCAAGATGGTCCTGCTTTTTATAAATTAGCCAAAATTCGGGGACTTGGAACTCCTAAGTACCTTTCAATGCTTTCCCTTTCATACCACTGCACAGGTTTTGCTGAAGTACTTGCCGTTTTGCCTCCTTTTCCAATAACTCTGCCAGCAGCAAAGGATGGCACTCTGATGTGGGCTTCAAGTTTCACCTCTTCTTTAGGACTAACGAAGTTTTCTTCTTTAATTTTTCCATAAATTCTTCCCTGAGCCTACATATGAGAACACATCCTATTAGTGTCATTCATGTATGGAATGGAAAAGGTCAGTTAACTTGAAAGATGGCCCAAATCTAAGTGGGATAGGCCCTGCGGTGATACATCTACATTTCATAGATGGTTGAAAATAGCATGGAAGAGGGCAGTTAGGAAGCCCTAAACGGTTGACAGTAACTATTACCTGTCACAGTAGAGCCAACTGAATGGTTGATTAAAAAAGGATAAGCCATATTCTTATGACAAATAGTTAAAGGAAATTAATGGCCTAACTAAAAATAAATTTTTGTGGGCAAATGGCCATTTGTACTACAGTTGTGACAGGGAGAACCTCTCATGCTGGCCATGAGAAATTAATTGCAGGCCGGGCGTGTTGGCTCACGCCTGTAATCCAAACACTTTGGAGGCCAAGGCAGGAGGATCAACTGAGGTCGGGAGTTCAACACCAGCCTGACCAACATGGTGAAACCATCTTAAAAAAAAAAAAGAGAAATTTTTTCTTTTTTTTCTGAAAGGGTCTTCTTCTGTTGCCCAGGCTGGAGTGCAGTGGTGTAATCATAGCTCACTGTAGCTTCAACCTCCTGGGCTCAAGTGATCCTCCCACCTCAGCCTCCTGAGTGGCAGCTGGGACTACAGGGTTGTACCACCACACCTGGCTAAATATATGTATTTTTTGAGACTAAGTCTAACTTTGTTGCCCAGGCTGGGGTGCAGTGGCCCAATCTTGGCTCACTATAACTACTGCTTCCCAGGTTCAAGTGATTCTCCTGCCTCAGCCTCCCGAATACCTGGGATTACAGGTACCTGCCACCATGCCTGGCTAATTTTTTCTGTATTTTTAGTAGGAATGAAGTTTCACCGTGTTGGTCATGCTGGTCTCGGAACTTCTGACCTCAAGTGATCTGCCTGCCCCATCCTCCTAAAGTGCTCGAATTACAGGTGTCGGCCCCCATACCTGGCCAAGATGCTTCTGATATTCAGAGTCAATACATTCTATCACCTACTGCATGTAACTAGAAGTTACATATAAACAACCTATTACACGCAACTATTAGCAAAGGAAAAAGAAACCTAAGAGTTGGTCTGTCAAGCTGCCAGGGTAAACCCCAAAAACAATAGTACCCAACATGTGTTCACTTATCAGAAAGCTAAGCTCATTTTAGGGCATTACAGATAGAACAAAATTCATCAAAAAGCTTTACAGATAGAACAGAATTCATCTTGATACCCTATATTCCATTCATCCTTAACGTCTCAGGCCAGTGATGTAGATATTACTATTACTGAACACAGTGAAAAGGACACTAGGGATATACACTATCCTCCAAAACAGAAGCTCTTGAATTTCTAAGAAAAAATACAGGGGAGGAGGTTTACCATTCCTTAGATCTCTAAAACAAAACATACATTTAGCATTGTCATCAATCACATAAATGAAATTTAACCACTATGGCTTAAGTGTTACATGTAACTATAAAACATGAGTTTTAGAGAATACAGGGAAACAACTTTGAACTTCCTATCACACAAGTATCACAGGAATTGCAGGAGAGTAATTCCATTTATAAGAGTAAAAGCTCAGCACCAAGGAAAGACATGTAGTTAATTCATGTTTGTATTTATTTTTTAAGATTTCAAACTAAAAGTGACTGACTGAAGGTTTGGGATAAGAAGCAGTTTTCAACAATTCTGCGTTAAGATTTGAACTGCCTGGATCATAAGGCTGTTGTGAAGGAATAAATTTCTTCGCATGATTTTCTTTCTTCATCTAACCAGCTGTACCCATATCTGAAAGCACCACCTTTGTTAGTGAATTTTTAGTGAAAAAATGGCCCAGAGAAAATACAAGTCAAAGTGATTTTTTTTTTTTTTTGGTTTGTTTTTAAGGGGGGGTGGTGAGTGGGGAGAGAGCTGTAGGCACTGTTACTAGTCACACTGTAAGGCTAAGAAAACTAAGGCTTGGCGAGGAGTACAGTGGCTCACACCATAATCCCAGCACTTTGGGAGGCCAACGGGGGAGGATCATTTGAGGTCAGGAGTTTGAGACCAGCTGGGCCAACATGATGAAACCCAATCTCTACTAAAAATAAATTGCCTGGGCATGGTGGCACATGCCTGTAAACCCAGCTACTCAGGAGGCTGAGGGAGGAGAATCTCTTGAACCCAGCAAGCGGAGTTTGCAGTGAGCCGAGATCACACCACTGCAGTCTAGCTTGGGCGACAGAGTGAGACTGTCTCAAAAAAAAAAAAAAAAAAAAAAACCCAAAAAGCTAAGGCTTAAGGTTAAATAGAACATTTAGTGGCTGTGTAAGAAGGCAGCTAAGACAAGACACCCACACTACATTTTATGGGAGACATCATTCACTAAAAGGAATGTTTTATGAATTTGGCATTGTCTTAGTCATTCATCCAGAGTCTGCTGAATACCCTCAGCACACTAGTTTTGTGCTGCCTATGTGTTACTATTCTAAACTTTCTATTGTATTCTAAACATTTCATTCTAAACATTTCATATATTGTATAAACCTTTAACTACCTTAGGATGTAGGTGCTCTTATCCCTGTTTTACAGATGAGAAACCAGCCAGAAAAAGATTAGGTAACTTGCCCAATGTCATACAGCACGAATGACAGAGCTAGGATTTGAACTAGCAGCCTGACTGACAAGTCTCTGCTCTATCACCTCTCAGTAGACATTGAAAGGTACAGCAGCCCCAAAGACCTCAAATCCCAACAAACATGTGCAATGGTTCATACCAGGACAAATGCTGCAAGAGCTCTTGCCATTCCTACCTCTAAGATCCCAAGGATTACAGCAATTTGTAGAGTGTCTATGGGCAAGGTCTAACAGAGATAATCCAAGGGTAAGAGGAAAAAGGGGGCATTTTAATTCAAGGCTAGGGAATCTCAGGAACAGGTGGGAAAACATCTGGGAACAAGTTTCCAAAGCATATTAACCTGACGGGTTTGTAAATTTTAAGGTCTCACCTTAGCATAGGACTACAGGACATTAAGCAAATTCACCTTTGAGAGGTAAACCCAGCAACCAATACAGAGCTCTCAAAGACTTCTGGTTAATTCTGAAATGTAATTTTGAGTATGATTCTACTCTCCTCTTAGATAAGAATTTCCATGGACTCTTTCTGAGATTTAGACATATTTAAGGAAGAAACCAGGTTATGAGCGCCCGTGCATTTGTTACCTGTGCACACAGCACATACTTTAGAGCACATACCTTGAACTGAGCCTCTGGTGGTCCAGTGATAATCACCATCCTCACTTTAGCATCTGGTGCTTCCGCTGGAGCAATCTGCAACAGACCCAACAAGTTACAATACTTTCAGATATCACTTACAGGCATCTTGGGCCAACCAGCCTAACATTTGCACGCTGACTGGCTGAAATGCAGAATTAAAGCCTTCTGGAAGGAAATTAGGGAGAGGCAGCAGTGCCTGTGGGTTCACCATTTAGGCCTCCCTCCTGCTATACACTATATATACTATATACTATGTACCGATTCTGTGTCTGGCCCCAATGGAGACCTCCACATGCAGTTGCTCAGCTAATCCTCACCACATCCTGATGAAGTATTACCTCCACTTCACAAATGGGGAAATGAAAGGCTGGAGAAGTTGAGTTACCTGGCCCATGATCACATAGCTAAAAGGAGAGCTGGGTCTGCCTCTATTGCCTGTGTTCACTACACCAGTGGTACTCAAAGCATAGTCCTTGGTCCATTTGCATCAGAACTCCCTGGGCTTCCTGTGTATGCAACACACTCTAGGAGTCTGTGCACCATAAGTTTCAAAGATACTGCCCACCACATTCCTTTGTTTGTTTGAGGCAGAGTCTTAGTTTGAGCCCAGGCTGGAGTGCAGTGGTGTGATCATAGCTCACTGTAGCCTCAAACTCCGGGGCTCAACTGTTCCTCCCACTTCAGCCTCCAAAGTAGCTGGGGCTATAGGTGCATGCCACCATGCCTGGCTAATTAAAAAAAATTTTTTTTTGTAGAGATGGGGTCTCACCATGTTGCACAGTCTGGTCTTAAACTCCTGGGGTCAAGAAATTTGCCTGCTTTGGCCTCCCAAAGTGCTGAGATTACAGGTGTGAACCACCGCACCTGGCCAACCTTTATTTTCCTTAAATAAGGCATCAAAATACAGAATCTTCAGAACACACAGTTATCTATTATGGCAGACACCATTAGTTGTCCTCTGGTATGTTGCCTTCTGTAGTTATAAAATGTTTAGCTGACTACGCATAACCTGTATTTCCCTGCTGCCCCTTCAACTTTGTCTGGCCAAGTTCTGGGCAATGGAATATAGGCAGAAATATCCCATGGCAGCTAATAAGAAACTTCTGTAGGAGAAAAGTTCTTTATTGTGTTCTCTCCTACTGGCTGGACAGCAGACATGATTCTTGGAGCCCTGAATGGTATCATCTGGAACCATGAGGGACCAAGACCGTACCTGGAGAAGGTGACTTGGAAGGAACCTAGATCCAAGGACTTGGTGGGGCAGAGCCACCACCGAGCTCCGATGCTCACCTCCAGATGTGTTTTCTGCACAGAGAAGTTAACCTCCTTGGTGTAAGCCACTGTTGTTTGGGGTTTTCTTCATATCCTTTGTAACCCTAATAGGTTCTTCCACATTCAGTTCAAATTACAAAGTGGCAAGAAGATTCATGTTTCTGTAACTTAAACAACCGGAGAGCCACATATGGTGGAACAGTACCTTAATTGAAGCTCCAGCAAAGCGAGAAAGCTGCTTGATGTGCTGGCCCTGCTTGCCGATGATAGCACCGACTGATAGGGCTGGGATAAACAGATGAACAGTCTCCGTTTCTGATTGCTGCTAGAAAAGAAAGCCAGGACATGCATGTTTATTTGCTACAAATCAAGCTTTTTTTTTTTTATTGGCTTTAGTATGGGCACCTTCTCATACAGTAGGAATACTAGGACAGTTTAAGGAAAAGCTCCTCCAAGAAGTTGACAAGAGCTTACCTGATAGATCAAGATCTCATACAGTCATCCTGAAAACTGGTATTTAAAATTTCTCTTTTCATTTAAACTTTAAAATGTCACTGAGTTACAAATTTATAAGATATGTAGATGTTGTAAAGTTTAATCATATTAGAATAGAGGGACATGGCTGCATTAACAAGTAAGAAAAATCCCCCTACCACTCTCAAGGTAGATTCTTAACAAGTAAATGAAATTCTGGGCCACGTATCAGTAAACATGACGGCACTCAAGGACACCAGTTCCACACCTTATCTATGTAGGTTTCACTTCTTAAACACATACATACTGAAGTGTTTAAGAGAAAAGTTCCTGAATCTTGTTATATATGACCAAATTGTATGAAACCTTACCACTGTCAATACTTATCACACCCAAGCATAGGACAGGATTAGGAGAGCTGATTGGCTTTAGGGGTAAGATGCCATAAGATGCTTTCCCAAAGAATTCCTTATTCCTTCCATCTGTGCCTCCACTGCCCCCCCCCCCCCCCCCCTTCTTTTTTTTTTGAGATGGAGTCTCACTCGTGTTGCCCAAGCTAGAGTACAATGGCACGATCTCATTTCACTGCAACCTCCACCTCCTGGGTTCAAGCGATTCTCCTGCCTCAGCCTCCTGAGTAGCAGAGATTACAGGCACCGGCTACCATGCACGGCTAATTTTTTAAAGATTTTTAGTAGAGATGGGGTTTCTGCATGTTGGCCAGGCAGGTCTTGAACTCCTGACCTCAAATGATTCACTCGCCTTGGCCTCCACAAATATTGGGATTATAGGTATGAGCCACCGTGCCAGGCTCCCTTTGCGTTTTATACATGAAGAAATTAGAAAACATTCTGGCTGGACATGGTGGCACATGCCTGTAGTCTCAGCTACCTGGGAGGCTGAGGCTGGAGAATCTCTTTAGTCCAGGAGCTCTGGGCTGTAGTGTGCTATGCCGATCGGATGTCTGCACAAAGTTCAGCATCACTATGGTGACCTCCCGGGAGTGGGGGACCACCAGGTTGCCAAAGGAGGGATGAACTGGCCCAATTCGGAAACAGAGCAGGTCAAAACTCCCGTGCTGATCAGTAGTGGGATCACGCCTGAGAACAGCCACTGCACTCCAGCCTGGGCAACATAGTGAGACCCCGGAGTCTCTTAAAAAAAAAAGAAATTAGAAAACATTTTGAAGGCTAACTCCTGAAAGGTTATTCATATGTGGATTTTATCTCTGTAACTCATTCCTTCACTACTTCCCAACTCAAGCCAGTTGTGCCCTTCCTGAGTCTCTTTTCAAATAGTCCTTGCAGGGATAAAGGACACATTTACTCATGAGTTCATAGTGACTGGGTTCCTAAAAACGTCAATTCAAGGTTCAGTAATGTTACCAGTCAACCAATAGATCTAAAGTGTAGAAGTAGCACACATAGTTTATGTATTTTTCACTTTGTTTACCTTCTAACAATAGTTAAAAACAAACAAAAAACACTTCCAAGGATAAGTTAGTTCCAAGACACATACTACAAGAAATAGTCTGAAATGAGCCACAACTGAAGAAACCAATAATATGCTTTTGTTTGAAAATTTTTTTTAAAAGCCAGGTACAGTGGCTCATGCCTATAATCCCAGCACTTTGGGAGGACAAGGTGGGTGGATTGCTTAAGCCCAGAAGTTTGAGACCAGCCTGAGCAACATGGCAAAACCTCGTCTCTTCAAAACTTAACAAAAAATTAGCCAGGCCTGGTGGTGCATGCCTGTGGTCCCAGCTACTCAGGGGTGACAGGATTGCTTGAGCCCAGGAGGTTGAGGATGCAGTGAGCTGAGATCACGCCACTGCTCTACAACCTGGGCAAGAGTGAAACCCTGTCTCCAAAAAAAAAAAAAAAAAGGAAAGGAAAAAAACCCAATATGTATACCCAATTAGCTAGATATTCTGTCTTACACAACTTATATATGAACTACTTGATAAACACACTTTCACAGGATTCTCTTGAATCCTAGATTCCTATTGCATATTATAAATTCAGCTCCCAAGTACTCAGGTTAACCCATCAATACTGCAGTATGTATAGACACAGCCATAAGACAGCTCCTAATTTCTAGTTTTTTTTTTTTTTTTTGGAGACGGAGTTTCGCTCTTGTTACCCAGGCTGGAGTGCAATGGCGCGATTTCGGCTCACCGCAACCTCCGCCTCCCGGGTTCAAGCAATTCTCCTGCCTCAGCCTCCTGAGTAGCTGGGACTACAGGCACGCGCCACCATGCCCAGCTAATTTTTTGTAGTTTTAGTAGAGACGGGTTTCACCATGTTGACCAGGATGGTCTCGATCTCTTGACCTCGTGATCCACCCGCCTCAGCCTCCCAAAGTGCTGGGATTACAGGCTTGAGCCACCGTGCCCGGCCAATTTCTAGTTTTTTAACCTAAACACTTTTCTCAAATTCTTAAAAAATATCAAACAATAGCATACCAACAGTTTTGCTTTCAAAAATCTCAGGAACTGGCAGAAATCGTTAAAATTTGATCATCTTAAGCAGTTTTCAAAAATCAGCCAAAGAAAACAGTAACACTGGGCTCTGACAGCTTTATTAGATGTAGAAACAAATTTGTGCCATTTAGTGTCAGACTACCAAATGACTTTACTCTTCCCACACAGAAACTAACAGTTCTACCTTTTTCCTGTGAGCCCAGAGCAGAGGCAAAGAGCAGAGCACTAGGCACCATAAATCCATGGGGAGATACTGATCACCAATGGCAGAACCCCACATCAGACACGCAGGGCATTCCACTGACTTGTCCCCCAATACAGATTTACCAGAAGGCCATTCTGTAGGTCACAGTTTACTCACTCTGTTTGGTAGGAATTTTAATCATGTTTATTTAAATCTGAGTCTTTTCTTCTCTCTAGACTCACACCTATGATACAGGTGAAAAATCAATCCCACCCAAAAATAGTTGGGCCATATCCTATCTGTTACCTCATTTGTTTACATTTTAAGAAAAAACTGCCGGGCGCGGTGGCTCACGCTTGTAATCCCAGCACTTTGGGAGGCCGAGGCGGGTGGATCACAAGGTCAAGAGATCGAGACCATCCTGGTCAACAGGGTGAAACCCCGACTCTACTAAAACTACAAAAAATTAGCTGGGCATGGTGGTGCGTGCCTGTAATCCCAGCTACTCAGGAGGCTGAGGCAGGAGAATTGCCTGAACCCAGGAGGCGGAGGTTGCGGTGAGCCGAGATCGCGCCATTGCACTCCAGCCTGGGCAACAAGAGCGAAACTCCATCTCCCAAAAAAAAAAAAAAAAAAAAAAAAAACTATCATCTTAAATCTTCAAAGGAAAGATTCAGTTAATTGTTTACTGTTTCTTTTTTTTTTTGAGACAAAGTTTCGCTCTTGTTGCCCAAGCTGGAGTGCAATGGTGCGATCTTGGCTCACCACAACCTCCACCTCCTGGGTTCATTCTCCTGCCTCAGCCTCCTGAGTAGCTGGGATTATAGGCATGTGCCACCATGCCTGGTTAATTTTTGTATTTTTAGTAGAGACGTGGTTTCACCATATTGGTCAGGCTGGTCTTGAACTCCTAACCTCGGTTGATCCACCACACCTGGCCCTTACTTTTTTTTTTTTTTTTTTTAAATAAAGAACTTTAAGCCTTTAGTTTCCTCTGAAGAAAAGATTTTTAACAAAAACACTCCAGAAATAACAAAAGGGCTGGTTCTTTGAATATAAGAAGTAACTTTTGCCTATTTGCCAACAGCACTGAAATGGGAAAGGATACCTAGACAAAAGAAAAATTAAAGTACCCAAAAAAAAAAAAAAAAAAAAAAAAGAAAGAAAAAGTACAACAGTGTGCTAACAAATCTGAAAACATCAAGAATTCATCTAGGAACTACCATGGTTAATCAGAAAAACTTGTATACACGACCAAGTAATTTAGATCTCCACAATCAACCACCTACCTAAAGTAAGTGCCACACTCAAATAGCTTCACTAGTTAGTTCTTTCAAGCCAAATGCTCAAGAAGAATGACAAGCCCAGTGAAAAGACAAGACGCATTCGAAAATGAGAAACGTCAGGCAGACCCATTTTATGAGTAAAAAAAAAAAAGTATTAAAAACTTAAAACAGCTGGGCATGTTGGCACGTGCCTGTAGTACCAGCTACTCGGGAGACTGAGGCTGGAGGATTGCTTGAGTCCAGGAGTTCTGGGCTGTAGTGCGCTATGCCGATCGGGTGTCCGCACTAAGTTCGGTGTCAATATGGTGACCTCCTGGGAGCAGGGGACCACCAGGTTGCCTAAGGAGGGGTGAACCGGCCCAGTTCGGAAACAGAGCAGGTCAAAACTCCTGTGCTGATTAGTAGTGGGATCACGAGCCCGTGAAGAGCCACTGCACTCCAGCCTGGGCAACATAGCAAGACTCTGTCTCTTAAAAAAAATTTTTTTTCAAACAACAAATGCATACGTAAATAACATTCTAATTTGCTTTTTTACCTTAACACCACACTTGGATATCTTCTCGTATCACTCACATGTCCCTACTGCATTTTGACAAGAGTATTCCCTCAAATAGATACATAGCTGATTTCTCTCACCTACATTATGTGTGCACAGTTTCCAACTTTCAACTAATATAATGCTTCATTCAAATCTTTGTGCATAAATTTTGTGCCCTGTTTAAATAGCTCTATTGCACATGTTCTTAGAAGTAGAACTGCTGAGTCAAAAAGGCCTTTACATTTTAAGTTGGTAAGTATTATCAAATTTACATACAAAAAGGCCCCTGCTCAGTTCATGGAATTCCAGTTGTACCATTCCAGTAGGACTCCAGTTAAGACATTTGTGATATGTTTAAATACTGCCTTTGTGTCTTCACACAAGAGTAGCGGAGCTGAAATAAAAACTCTGGTTGAGGCAAAAATAACTGACGGTTGAGTGTATGCGGCAGCCATGTGGCAAGATCAGTTTGGGTCTCTGTGTGAGGTGCTGTGCATGACCTCATCTGTACCCCAAAACAGATCCAATTCTAGAAACTAACAACAATTTCATTTTAGAGTTGAGAAAACTAAGCAGAGAGGTTAAGTTATTTGCCTGAAGTCACACACCATCTGGTGGAGCCAGGATTCAAACCTAGGTTTCTCCATCTCCTAAGCTGGATTCATAAACCAGTATGAAACTCTCAATGGGTATAGATATGCTTCAAAATATAGCCAGAGCTGTCAAAAATATACATAAAAGCTCTAAAGAGAAGTGCCCACCAGAACTGTCACTCGAGGAGCTGCCTTCCCGGGCCCTCTCACAAGTCCCTTGATTGGCCTTGGTAAGACTTCCTATGAGTCAAAAGAAATTTCTTTTGCACAGTTGGCAAAAGTTTAAACCTTTGATCATCGACATGCTAAAAAGGGCATATAGAGACAGTCTATTATTTTTATTTTGAAAAATAGCGGTGAACTGAAGATTAAGAACTGAAAACAGCAGGTTTTGCTGTCTCATCTGTACGCACCCATCTTATGCACATTTAAGACACTTTGCAACTTAAAACTTAAAAGTTTCAATTCCTTTATCTTCACCTGACAATTATTTTGCTATATCTGAAGGTGCTTTATAAATATTTTCAGAAAGTTCAGTTTTCCATTTTTCCACTAATTCATATAATGAGGCAATCAAATCTTTAAACATAAACTTCTGTGCCTTGGTATAAATACTTCTAAGAATTTATATAATAGAACTTCTGAGTCAAAGAGCACAAACTTTGAAAATTGACAGGCAGTTCTAAATCATGTTAGTACATTTATTTTATCAATAAACTTAGGAAGAAATCATTTTAGTATAAATCATGCCTTTCACTTTTATGAAAAATAAAGCAGCTGGGTGCAGTAGCTTATGCCTGTAATCCCAACACTTTGGGAGGCTGAGGTGGGCGGATCACTTGAGGTGAGGAGTTCAAACAGCTTGGCCAATGTGGTGAAATCCCATCTCTACTAAAAAAAAAAAAAAAAAATTAGCTGGGCATGGTGGTGCAAACCTGTAATTCCAGCTATCCAGGAAGCTAAGGCAGGAGAATGGCTTGAAGCTGGGAGGTGGAGGTTGCAGTTGCAGTGAACCAGATCACGTCACTGCACTCCAGCCTGGGTAACAGAACGGGACTCCATCTCAAAAAAAAAAAAAAAAAAAAAGACTTTAAAAACTGTTCAATGTTAGCATTATTTCATCATTCTGGTCCTTGTATCAAGATCATTAAGTTAATCTTGACCATTTAAAAAAAATTAAGGGTGGGATCTAAATATTTTATCTCACTAAGAATGTCCATATATTCTTCTGAACAATATACTTGGGGAAGGCTGGTGGTGATAAAGACCTTTTTAATGGTCAAACTAAATCTAACGTGTAACTTTCCCAGATTTACCCCACAGTATTTCATCATGACTGTGTAATTATTTGTTTCCTGGGCCTTGCTCCAAAAAGAATTTTATGCTGCTTATAAAATACACATTATCTGGAAAGATAAAACAAAGGAGGTAAAGAAATAAGAGCACAGGGACCTGAACATTCAAGATAAAATGAAGCCAAAATGCTGTTATACAAATTTGGCTTTAAGCTTCCAAGCAGCTTATTTTTTAAAAAAGTTGCATGATTTCCCATTACTATGAGAACAGAAGTATTCATTTGCTTAGTAAAAATGACTATTCCTGGTACTGGCTTCAGAGAGCAACTCCTAAATATCCCCAGAAAACACTAATGTAGCAGCATCCTCCTCAGACTGAAAGTCTGGCTTGAACATGCATGTGTCTTAGCCTGGAACACGTCCACGGCTGCTGTTGTGAGAAACAGAAGCAAAGTGGATCTTTCTGACATGGTGATGAAGGGTTGTCCATGTTCTTGTTTTGCTGATGAGAAATAACAAACCCAAAATGAAGATGAAGCATTAACTTAAGAGAAATGTTGTGTGAAGCTTTGGAAAAGGAATGGTGGCCAGTAGAAAAGGGTCAAAAGGACCTAAATATAATGGAAAAAAAGGGCACATACATCAAGAATCAATGTGTAGACTTCAAAATGTCCTATCCTGGAACAAAAACAGAAGCAACAGAACTTGTCAAATACAAGAAGCACAGTTAGAGGCAAACTAAGTGTTTTTCCATAGCAGGAGATGGTGCCCTCCAATGATGGACAATGATGTGTGGTTGGCAATGGTGTCTTAAAGAAAAGTTGACTCATCAGATGTCTGAGGCTTGGTGCAGACATTTCTGAACATCGTCCAATTTCCTATCGACAAAGCATCATCTTAACTAAAGATTACTTTTCAAGAAAACTTTCCTCTGGGAATATAAGGCAGCTCACATAAACATGGTGTCAACTTGACAATCATTAAATTGGCTCTTTAGTACAATTCATTCTTACATGGGATTCAGAATAAGCTATGGGCCAGGTGCCGTGGCTCACGCCTGTAATTCCAGCACTTTGGAAGGCTGACGCGGGCTGATCACTTGAGGTCAGGAGTTCAAGACCAGTGGGCTGACATGGTGAAACCCCATCTCTTCTAAAATTACAAAAATTAGCCAGGTATGGTGGTATGTACCTGCAATTCCAGCTACTCAGGAGGCTGAGGCAGGAGAACTGCTTGAACCTGGGAGGTGGAGGTTACAGTGAGCCAAGATCATGGCATTGCACTCCAGCCTGAGCAACAGATCAAGACTCTGTCTCAAAAAAGGAAAAAAGATTGGGAGGCTGAGGCAGGTGGAACACGAGGTGAAGAGATCAAGAACAGCCTGGCCAACATGGTGAAACCCTGTCTTTACTACATATTCAAAAATTAGCTGGGTGTGGTGGTACATGCCTGTAGTCCCAACTACTTGGGGCGCTGAGGCAGAAAAATGCGTGAACCCAGAGGCAGAGGCTGCAGTGAGCCGTGATCATGCCACTGCACTACAGCCTGGGTGACAGAGTGAGACTCTGGACTCCATCTCAAAAAAAGAAAAAAGAAAAGAAATGGAGACTAGAATAAGCCTATCCTAGAACAAGTCTGTGTCAGGATTTGTACACTGCAAACAAATAGATAAAATTTTTACTTGCAAAACTCAGCAGCAAGAGCAAAGGTATATGATAAGCCTTTTCCATCTGTCCATTTAAGTCTATGAGGCCTAGGTTTGAAAAGGCTGATTAGTATTACCCAGTCTTGTTACACATTCTTTACATTTAAGTTAAGGTCTAGTTGCACTGTCTGAACTCTTCTTCCTAAACCTTTTTCTTGGATACATTCTTCAGGGCTGAAGGATGTTCACAAGACACAAGCTGCTTCCCAATGGATTTCTGCCAGATGCCTATTGGCAAAACTTCCTTTGGACTTCTTGGCAGACTCTTAACTATGGCTTGAAATAACAGAAGAACAAAGCTGCTCAACTGAAAGTTTGCATAACTGGTGAAGTCTGCCAATGAGTAATTCCTAATCATCTAACCGAAGAGATATAAGTATGAGCAAACAGTAAGGTTAAGTGTATTTGCTTTGTGGGGAACAAAATCTGAGATATCACAAAGGCATGGAGACATGCATGCCAGCCAACACGATCAGCCTCCAGGAACTTGGAAGGATGCCAGGGTTTCCCTTTGGCTTGTAAAACAGATACTCCTGGGGTTTTGTTGTTGTTGTTTTTTAAATGGATTTTGGTCTGGAACTGAAACTAACTTTACTCAACTCTATGACCTGAGCAAAATCCTTAAGTCTCTTAACAACAAGAACAACAACAACGGCAAAGTTTTTTGCCATAACTTCACCACAACTGACACTTCTCAGAGATAATAAATGTGCACGGTGAGTTATTTACTTAGAAACTGTTTACCAACAAAGGAGTTGCACCCACAGTGAGAAATCTTAAGTAGAAAGATTAAGAGACTCCCTCAAATAGTCATCTGACTAAAAAATTCCTTCCAACTCATATATATATATTTTGACAGGGTCTCACTCTGTCACCCAGGTGGAGTGCAGTGGCTCAATCACAGCTCACTGCAGCCTTGACCTCCCTGGACTCAGGTGATCTTCCCATCTTAGCTTCTCAAGTAGCTGGAACATAGGTACAGGCCACCACATTGGCTAATCTAAAAAAAAAAAAAATTTTTTGTAGAGACAGAGTCTCCCTATGTTGACCAGCATGGTCTCAAGCAATCCTCTTACCTCAGCCTCCCAAAGTGCTGGGATTACAGGCATAAGTCACTGCACCAGGCCCTTTGTTTCTTAAAGAGTATGTTAAGCCTTAAAAAGTGCTCATCTCTCCTGCCTCTTTTATAAGCAGAAAGCTAGCCATTTTAAGGTTACACTATCATTTTGGAGACTTCTGAGAAGACTCCAAAGAGGCTATCGAAATTATGAAGCCAGCAGCCCTTGGGCTTACTTCTGCCAACCCAACTGCATGCTGCCAAGACCATCTAGCTAAGGCGACGTGCACTATGCCAATTCCAGCTCTTGCTCTGCTTCACTAGCTGCCAATTCCTTCTTCCCTACTGTTTGAGCATTTCTGAAAGGCGCATTTCCTGTCATTTATAAACTCGAAGTTTGCCAGTTAAGTACTGCATGAGCCAGCTGCTAGGCAGGAACTAGAGCCTTTTTGTCTGTTGGAAGAACCAACTCTTAGGCTCTGGGGGGACTCAACCTGGCAGGTTCTGGGAAGAACAGAATATTGTGGGGGAACTAGTGGGCAAAGTTCTAGAATGGAATAGAGGCAAGGGATTTATCCAAAAAAAGAGATGCATCATTCTACTTTCATGCTACAAAGCAGGAATAAGAAAACATGAGTATAGAAATGAAACAATTTTGAAAGAAAAAGGAAATACTATTTGTGTGTGTGTGTGTGTGTGTGTGTGTGTGTATAAGGCATATTCTTTGAAACACTTAGCAATCAAAACATACTTCTTGACAGGCAATATACATTCTAAAACAAAAGCAGAGGTTCACTGTTAACCTACAGGTCACCAAGAATAAACATCTTTTTTTTTTTTTTTTTTTTGAGACAGAGTCTCACTATGTCACCAGGCTGGAGTACAGAGGCGCAATGTTAGCTCACCGCAACCTCCAACTCCCTGGTTCAAGCAATTCTCCTGCTTCAGCCTCCCGAATAGCTGGGATTACAGGCATGTGCCACCATGTCCAGCTAATTTTTGTATTTTTAGTAAAGACAGGGTTGCACCACGTGGGCCAGAGTGGCCTTGATCTCCTGACCTCATGATCTGCCTACCTCGACCTCCCAAAGTGCTGGGATTATAGGCACGAGCCACCACGCCCAGACTAAACATGATCTTAATGTGTAATCTGTGATAGCTTCAAAGGAACAGCAAGCTTCTCATCAGCAAGTATAGATACCAGAATGCAGTTCAGGAACAATTTAAAAGTGCTGAGAGCAAAATGCCTGTCGATTTTTAACTTTCTAACCCAGTTTTTTTTTTTAAATAACATAATAGACTCTCACAAACATAGTATGTTCTTTTCTCTTTTTTGAGACAGAGTCTTGCTCTGTGATGCAGATGGGAGTGCAATGGTCAAGAATTTGAGACCAGCCTGGCAAACATGGTGAAACCGTGTCTCTACTAAAACTAAAAAAATTAGCCATGGTGGTACATGCTTGTAATCCCAGCTACTCAGGAGGCTGGGTCACAAGAATCACTTGAACCCAGGAGCTGGAGTTTGCAGTGAGCCAAGATTGCGCCATCACAGTCCAGCCTGGCCAATAGAGCAAGACTCTGTCTCTATAAAAAGGGAAAGAAAAGAAAGGAAGAAGCAATGATAAGCACAGAAACTGGTAAAGGTTTGGAAAATTTACCTTTAAAAACAAGAGTTTATTTGTATTTCAAAAAGTAGTGACCACTAGGTACACATAATAGATAAGTATTAGTGATCTGGATTTAGAAAAAGAACAGAGTCTAAAAACAGTGAAGGCAAAGCTATTCCAACTAAGTATTTGCAAACCCCCACCTCCGCCCCTGCAACTTGAAGTTATACACTCAAAACAATACTTGTTAAAGAATTGTTCCCTAAACATTAAGCCAGAAGATTGCCTGGCAGCTATTTGAAAATAGAATTTACTTGAATTGTGTCCAGGGAAAGTATGATTTTCTGAATAATGGTGTTTTCTCTTTATTTAGAAGAAAATAACCACAGGAATGGGAATTTGGAATACAGAATTTTCTTCTCCAGAATAGATTCTGCTTTTTGAGAGAACTTAAAAGTTTACTTCCTCTCTTCCAGGCTCTGGGAGTCTCCTTTAACAGGTAATAGTGCCAAATCCAGTGAAGCAGACAAATAGCTGTCCCCAACACATATTTTCCTTTTGTAATAAACCCTGTGTTTAATGAGCACACTGTTGCCCCCAAATAGGGATTATTTCCCAGCTTCTCTTGCAGCTAGGTGCAGCCAGTGGTATGTTCTGGCCAATATGAGGCCAATGGAGGTATGAAAAGCTGTCCTCAGGCAGTGTCCTTAAATAAGGATGCTGCCAGTTTTGATCCTTTATCCTTTTTTCAATTTGAAACGAGGTCTCACCGTATTGCCCAGGCTGGACTCAAAATCCTGGTCTCAAGCAATCCTCCCACCTCAGCCTCCCGAGTAGCTGCGACTACAGGTGTCTATCACCATACCCAGCAATCCTTTATCCTTCTTGATGGCTGGAAACAAACCCAATAGTTGGAGCTTGAGCAGTTATCCTGGGCCAGGGAATGGCACACAAGGCAGATAGAAGCAGCAGTCCTGGAGGATATAGTGGAACCACTTCCAGCCTTGGATTATCTACCCTGGAACTCTTCTCATAAAAAGGAAAAAGTAATTTAAGCCATTTTTTTTTTCTTGTAATGACACACAGCCAAATCTAATCCTGATACATGTAACATGCCAAAATAGAGTGAAGACAGACATATGGCAATATCCCAGAGAGGTTTTTGGCATATTTGCCTATGAGTTGGGGTGGCAGGTGGTCCAGAGAGAAAGAAGTGTGTGTGTTTCCCCCCCACCGCCCGCCCCACTGTTTAGGCAAAGAACAAGGCAGAAAAGGGGACATACACAACTGGTAGGTATTTGTGCTTATCCTAAACTTTTTTTCCCATGTACTGATATCAACAGAAAATGTTCTTTCCAACACTGAAGCGCCTCTCCAAAGACTTGTGAACATTCTTTGTAGAATGGTAGTTCTTAGCTGGGCATGATGGTGTATGCCTGTAGTCCCAGCTACCTGGGAATCAGAGGTGGGAGGATTACTTGCACCCAGCAGTTCAAGTCCAGCTTGGGCAACAGAGTGAGATCCCATCTTTTGAAAAGAACAGTTCTTGACAATGAATGGGCAGCAGAAAACTCCTGATGACCTTTATAAAACTACACATTTCTGGCCAGGCATGGTGGCTCACACCTGTAATCCCAGTACTTTGGGAGGCCAAGGTGGGCAGATCACCTGAGGTTGGGAGTTTGAGACCAGCCTGACCAGCATGGTACTAAAAGTACAAAAAATTAGCTGGGTAGGGTGGTACATGCCTGTAATCCCAGCTACTTGGGAGGCTGAGGCAGGAGAATGGCTTGAACCTGGGAGGTAGAGGTTGCGATGTGCCGAGATTGCACCATTGCACTCCAGATTGGGCAACAACAGCAAAGCTCCATCTCAAAACAAAAAACAAAAAGAAACTACACATTTCTGAGCTTCCACCTGCTCCCACTGAGATTTTTATTTATTTAAGTAGGACACAGGTTCCTAACTAATTAAACAGAGCAGTTGTTGCTGTCCTTGGCTACGCACTGGAGTCATCTAGGGAGCTTTCAAACTTCTTACCTATGCCTTATGCCTATCCCTGAGGATTTTAATTCAAATTGTCTGGGGTAATTCTAATTTACCTATGGGAAAAACATTTTTCCCCCTTAAAGCAGGGAATAATTAATGATGAATTTCACAGACTGTCAATGAAAGTAAAGTAAGAGATAAAAACAGTAATACATGATTTAGGGAAATGATTTGGGTAAATGATTTAGGAAAATATTCAGTTATAAATTTGAGGACTCCATTGTATCACTGCCTGGAATACATGTAGAATAAAATATCCACTGGAGTTCTGTGAAGAATGCAGATTGCTAAGATTGTCCATGTTGTATTCGTTTAAGAATGTGAATTCCCTTTGCCTGTCCTTGAAACTGCCAGACTGTTATGTGTTTGCAGCTCTTGCCCTGTTGCAGTATTTTTACTGGTGGCAGCTTCTGCATCTTCTGTTCTCATTTGTTCCTTCTAATGGCACCTATTTAATTTAGCTTAAATGACTCAGGAGAAGCAAGATGACCTATTCTAGTGACATCTTCGTTATATTTACTCTTGGCTCAACTTTTTTTTTTTTTTTTAGACAGAGTCTCTTGCTCTGTCGCCAGGTGCCAGGCTGGAGTACAGTGGCGCGATCTCGGCTCACTGCAATCTCCACCTCCTGGGTTCAAGCAATTCTCCTGCCTCAGCCTCCCGAGCAGCTGACTACAGGCGGGCGCCACTATGCCCAGGTAATTTTTGTATTTTGCAGTAGAGATGGGGTTTCACCATGTTGGCCAGGATGGTCTCGATATCTTGACCTCATATCCACCTGCCTCGGCCTCCCAAAGTGTTGGGATTACAGGTGTGGCCACCGCGCCCGGCCTCAACTTTTATTAAAGTAAACATCACAGACCTCCTCCTCCCATTCTTAAAATAAAACAAAACTGCCACTGATTTAAGTCATTCAGACATTTAAGACTGTAGAAGTACTTGAGAAATATAAGTTCTTAATATGAGCTCACTTTTCTCAGAGAAAGCATTCTTAATTTTTCTAACATAGGAACCTGATACACAGAACCATACGTTAAGTCCGAAAAATGACTAAATCCAGAGAATATGCAGTCTTATCTATATATTTTAAAAATAGTTACCTACAAGTTCACTTTAGGAATTTTGGCTACTGAAGCATCCACTTAAGTATAAATGACTGATGTCCAAGAATGTTCTATTCTGTGACCACTTGTGATGAGAAAAGCTTTGCTGATTGGAACGTGTCACCAGTATGGAGACAAGAAAAGAGTTAAAGGGACACTTCAATTTACAAACTGGGAATGAAAGGAACAGAGAGGTTAAGCAACCCACCCAGAGAGAAAGCTAATTGGGCAACTAGCAGAAATGTTGGTTAGATGTGAACTCTCCTAGCACAGTTACTTCACATGATCAGCTCATTGTAGCTTTTACAAAGTGTTGGGGACACACCCACCCGAAACTCAATCCTCTAACACACACATAATCTAGTGGGCGTGTTCAAAGCTAAGTGTCTAGATGTACTCTAAGATTCCTATTTTAGGCTCATTCTCCCCCATTCCTCCTTCAACCTTTCCTTTTTTTTTTTTTTTATATAGCATTTTTTTTTTTTGAGACGGAGTTTCACTCTTGTTACCCAGACTGGAGTGCAATGGCGCAATGTCGGCTTACTGCAACCTCCGCCTCCTGGGTTCAGGCAATTCTCCTGCCTCAGCCTCCTGAGTAGCTGGGATTACAGGCACGCACCACCATGCCCAGCTAATGTTTTGTATTTTTAGTAGAGACAGGGTTTCACCATGTTGACCAGGATGGTCTCAATCTCTTGATCTCGTGATCTACCCGCCTCGGCCTCCCAAAGTGCTGGGATTACAGGCTTGAGCCACCGCCCCCGGCCAACCTTTCCTATTACTGAATTCTATAGAAACTAGAAATGTGTGACCTTACAGTCTTTAGACACAATTCTTCTGGTTCATTTCCGCCCCCGCCCCAAGACAGGGTTTCACCATGTTGGCCAGGCTTGTCTTGAACTCCTGACCTCAGGTGATCTGCCTGCCTCGGCCCCACAAAGTGCTGAGATTACAGGCGTGAGCCACCACGCCTGGCCCTTCTGGTTGTTTTTTCATTATACAAGTGACAAAATAAACCCAGAGCCAAGTAGTCTGACCTTTAGTGACACAAAATTATGGCAGAAGCAGTGGGCCAGACTTAGGATCTGTCTCCGGGGTTCTTTCCACCAGTCCCCTTTAGCATCAAGGTACAAACATGTCAGCCACTTTAGAGGACATGTAATGAATCTATGCACACTTCACATGTAGCTGAAATTTTGATGGCTATCCTTCTATCTGTTATATGGTTTCTAGGCCCAAACTAACTAGAAATGGCAAGTGGATTGCAGAGGAGACAAGATGCTGCTGACAGTAAAAGCAGAAACACACAGCAAGAGGGCATCTGCTCAGAATCCCTGTCAGCTTGGTGGGTTCAAGGACAGGAAAAGGAAATTTTCATTTTTAAAGGGGTAAAAGGGACAATTTGAGCCATCTGCATTTTCTGTACAATTTTAATGTCATTTTACTCTACATATTTATTCTAGGTACTGATAACAATGGAATCCCCAACCTATGCCACCTGGACATTTCCCTAAATTGGTATAAGAAGTATCACTCAAAATATTACTATTAAGAGAGCTAAAAAGGGAGAGATGTAAAAACAAATTCATGAAGGAAGATCCTAGAATGTCACAGGACTGTCTACCTCCAATTATCATGGGTAATGCAAATGAATTTTGAACTACTTTCAAAATAATTTATTGTATCAGTTGTCTGCTGTGTGCTATGGTTATTTTTATACCATCGCTAGTCTCCTATTTGTGACCTCAAGGAAACTGCTATTCTTAAAAGCAAATATAAAAGTTTTTTTTTTTTTTTTTTTTTCTCTTTTCAGACGGAGTCTTGCTCTGTTTCCCAGGCTGGAGTATAATGGCACAATCTTGATTCACTGTAACCTCCATCTCCCAGGTTAAAGCAATGATTCCTGCCTCAGCTTCCCAAGTAGCTGGGATTACAGGCACCTGCCATCATGCCTGGCTAATTTTTTTGTATTTTTAGTAGAGACAGGGTTTCATCATGTTAGCAAGGCTGGTCTGGAACTCCTGACCTCAGGTGATCCACCTGCCTTGGTCTCCCAAAGTGCTGGGCTAAAAGGCGTAAGCCACAGTGTCCAGTCTAAGATTTATTTTTTATATAACCTACCTCTTTACAAAGCAAAGAGCTGCTTAATGTATGCGCATGCACACACATAATATAACTATGTGCAAAACTATCTTATCTCACTGGTTTAAAAGCACAAACGCTCAACATGGAAAACACGCACAGTCACTCCTGACCTTTCAAAGACATTGACTTGACATCCAAGTGACAAATATGAAGGAAGCCTTTTAAAAATCCTTTCCTTTAGTACTTAATAATTACTGGCCAGAATTGGTAGCTCGCACCTGTAACCCCAGCACTTTGAGAGGCTGAGGTAGGCAGACCACTGGAGGCCAGGAGTTTGAGACCAGCCTGAACAACATGGCAAAACCCTGTCTCTACTAAAAATACAAAAAGAAATTAGCCGGGTGCGGTGTGGCACACACCTGTAATCCCAGTTACTCAGGAGGCTAAGGCATGAGAATTTTTGAACCTGGAAGGTAGAGGATGCAGTGAGCCGAGATCACCCTGTTGCATTCCAGGCTGGGTGACAGAGAGAGACTCTATCTCAAAAAAATTTTTAAATAACCACTATGGCACATGTATACCTATATAACAAACCTGCACGTTCTGCACATGTATCCCAGAACTTTGAATAAAAAAAAATTAAAAAATTAAAAAAAAAAAAAAATCACTAAGTTTCTTCTCCTGCCACCTCAGAGTCCCAAACTTTTCTTGTGATATTTGGAAACACATGTTGACAACCCTACTATCCAAAAACTTCAAAATAATCCCATGTCTACTCCACACTCCATAGGTCGGCTTCATTAGCAAGAACTGGAGAGCATATGTTGGCTCTAAATAGATGATCACCAGGGACTAGGTTTACATTAAGATTTTGCCCAATCACAAAGAAAGCCAAGGCCAGTTATCTTACCTCAAACTGTGGGTAGGGAGGAGTCATGGCTGAAGGGGGACCTGAGGTGGGAGGTGGCATCCCTGAAGTGGGTGGAAACAGACCCAAGGCGTTCAGATTTAATCCAGGAATTAAATGTGCTTGAAGCTGCAATAGTAAAAAGGACCCTTAATTTGACAATTAAAAGGATCAAGCGAAAGTGAGCATTTTTAAGTGACAATATTCAAACTATTGATCTAATTAAAAAAAAACATCTTATAAGTCAGAGCAGATGTTCCATGGGACTTTACTTGAGTACATCGTTTATAACTGCATTAAGATATCTCAAGGGCAGCCTTCCTTTTCCTTATGACTAGCTCACAGGGCTTAGATAAAACTGTACCCTACATATTGTTAGCAAACTAAATATAGAGTGAAAGTAATGTATCAGAGTTTAAGAGGTAATCAAGTGAGACTGGTTCATTGAAAAGCAAACCAGCTGTTAAGAAATCTTTACTCGCTGAGTAAAATTTAGCAACCATGGGTCTAGAAAACTCAAAGTTGAGCCCTCTGGAAATCGGGACCCATCCCCATGTAACTACTGCAAGTAAACATATCACTGGAATGGATATAGGAGCCAGAAAGGGGATTTTAATTTGTTTAATTTTATAAAGGTTGAGGATGTAATGTAGATGGTGGAAGGGAGACTGGAGTGTACTTGACAATCTTTTTAAAAGGCCTATGGGGGGTAGATTTAATCCCAACTGATTCTAAGACATTTGGAGCCAAGTAGTGATAATATGAAGAAGGTTGGCAGGGAGTCATGTGGGGTGTAAAACAGTTTGCATTCTACACTTCCTGACAAAGGCAATGTTTTCACATTTTCGTTCTCTCAGGTTTTGTGTTTCAGATGTCTGGCCCAATTGAAAAAAAATTTTTTTTGAATCATTTTCTTTAAAATTTAAGATGGACTTTTGAAGTGTTCCATTTTCAGCACCATTTCACTCACTAAGCAATGCCAGCAATTTGCTTTAATAGCCTCAGATGCACTAGGCAGATTGTTTAATCAATTGAAATTCTTGTATCTCCAAGGTTTATATGAGTAACCAAGTAAGTTTTAAACCTGTAATCTTAACATTAACTTCGATATGCATTATGGCTATTGTAATCCTAATAAGCACGCAAGGTAGGCAGTAGTCCCATTTTAAAGATGAGTAAATTGAGGCTCAGAGAGGCTAAGTAAATCATCTAAGAGAATAGAATTGCAGCTCGTAAATGGTTTGTCTTTGATTCAAATCCAGTTCATGTAATATTCCTTCTATATTAAACTCTCTCAAATTAGCATTGTAAAAGAGGTACTTTATTAACCTTTGTAGGTAGACACCAGCCTTACTTCAGAGAAGAAGGCTAATGCTCGAAGACTAAATAATTTGCTAAAGTCACAGAGACAGCAAAGCTTTATGTTAAAGCCAGTATCTTCACCACTATCCCAGGGTACTTGCTGCAGTGCTAAACATCAACTAGAACTTCTTCTAATGATAATGCCACAAAAGAATTCACTATGAATGCAGTTAGAAACATCATTTTAACTATTTTTTAGAATAAAGACATGCTCTTCGTAACAAAACTAACATTCATAGAAGCAATATCATTTTCGTATGACTCCCTGATTTTCTTCATGATCTCTTCCTCAGCTTTGGCACATGTCTCAACATTGCCTTTAACTGTAATGGTGCGTTCCGGATTATACAGCGTCAATTCCTGCAATCTGCAGAGTGAGAAAGAAGGGAAAGAAAAAGAATGAAAATTGTAGAAAGAGGGCAGTTAATAATAATTCTGCCACCCATGGCAATTAAAAACAAACTGTGGAGCTTGGTAATAGGTAAAAGTGGGTGGTAAAACATGATGGGAAATGAGTAAGCCCCAAAAGACATAAATCCAAAATTGTAAAGCTGCAAGAGAGAAGAAAATACTTGGCCTCCCATCTTTTCAAGTAAAGATTACCGGGTACATATAGATCAATCAAGTCCGTCTTTTAAATATAGCTTACTTCTCAACCGCTTAAAGTTGAACCATTTTCACAATTAAACAGTGAATGGAAAAATGACTGGAAAGATGTATAGTTTTTTGGAAACCATATAATCTAAGTACATAACCTTTCATAAGTATGTTCCTAGTCTGGACTAACCAATTGTAGGCATAATTGGCATTCTCGTGCAATTGTATTTTCTGGCTCACCAAGCAAGGAGAAAGAATGAAAATACTGAAAACCACAAGCCAAACTTCACGTGTTTAAACTAGTTTTTACCAGTTTTTTTTTTTTTTTTGAATTTAGATTGAAGTAGGCTGGTGGAATATCAGTCCATCTTGAGTAAAATTTACAATGGTTCACTGGTGGCCATTTAGACAACAAAAACGTTAGACAGCAGCAACAATATTCAGACACTCCCTGCGGGACCTAAGTTCAGTTCCCTGCTGAACTTTCAAAGGCCACTAAAAATCAGACCTGAAAACACCTAAGCCTATGCAGGAAAGCAGTGAGAGATACCTGCCATGGAAAACAGAACTAAGTATACAAATTGAGAGAATATGGGTTATTGGTACAAATCTCCTTCATCTTCCTGAAGTTCTTATTTTCACAACTAGTAAAATGTCACAGCTTAACCTTGAGCCAGATGAATGGGAAGTTATTCCTTAATATTTTCCTAAAACTTGCTAAAAATATGAACATTTATATAATAAAGACTATTTCTCTTAGACTACTTCAAAAAGAAGTATATAATTCTAATTCAGTCTGAACCTGGCCCTGCCAAGGATTCTGTATTACAGTTTTTAAATAGCTGTTTCTAGAATCACTGTTAAGATTTTTTTCTTTTAAAACTCTCCCCTTTCTGGGGGTAAATTTAAGACAAAGTAGTATTACCATATTTAACACTTTGTGGGTTTTTTTCCATTCTTTACAACCAAACCGAAGTTTCCTGCTTCTGTACTACCTCCTTTGAAAACTTGCTACACAACACTGTGGATCAGTCTTTCCCCTACCATTCTTCCTCAGTTCATCAATCTTTTCCCACCGTTTTGAGTACTCTGACTGAAACTAAGAATAGTCACCCTCAGAAAAAGAAAAACCTTTCTATGTAATTTCAGACCATCCAGATTCTAGGTGTGGTAGCCTGTCTCCAAGGTGACTCCCTGCCACCCAGTTATCTGCAGTCCCCCACATACGTACCAAACAGGGCTGACTTATGTAAACAATATTAGAAAAATGATAGAGTGTAACTTCTGAGGCTATGTTATAAAAGACAATGCAGTCTCCATCTTGACAGCTGCCATGTCTTGAGGACACTCAAGCAGCTCTATGGAGAGGCCCATGTGGAAGGAACTGAGGCCTCCTGCCAACAGCCAGCATCGACTTGTCAGTAGCATCATGACACCCCAAGCCAGAACCACCCATAAAAACTAGCTGAGCAATTAGTGTTCTCCATTGTCTTAAGCTGTCAAATGTTGGCATAATGCGTAACACGACAAAGGATAATAAACTGGGTTACATATTCCAACGCTAGGAATAAATGTCATAAAACATTGTTAAGACTGCGTTTAGAAAACATGAATGTGGCCAGGCGTGATGGCTCATGCCTGTAATCCAAGCACTTTGGAGGCCAAAGCGGACGGATCACTTGAGGTCGGGAGTTCAAGACCAGCCTGACCAACATGGTGAAACCCTGTCTTGAAATATATATATATATATTAAAGAAAACATGAATGTAAAGCATTTGGTTCCTCCTGCCAGAAGCAGATAATAAGCTTTCAGTATGGGGTCAGAAATGTAGCAGGCAGCAGGCTGCGTCTGAGAAACCATGTGTAAGTACAGTAGCACAGGCTAGCTGAAGCAGCTGTAAAGTGGGAAGCCAAGCCCAATATACAACATGCAGCGTATTACAGGGTTTGAAAGTTTTCTAATTCAAAAACAAAGGAGCACTCACGGAGATATCGTGATTTTAGTGTCTGTGTCTTGCTCAATTTTTTTAAGGTTTCTTCCTTCTTTACCAATAAGACGGCCAACAAAGTTGTTATGAGCTAAAATCTTCAAGGGGATCTCTTCTGTGCTGTAAATAGAAAAATAGTCATAAAATTAGAATAAGTAAACCTATTATTGGGTAAAAAGACAACATTCACACATTAAACATATACTTTCTATCTGCCATCTGGGAAGCACTATGTTAGGAACAGCTTAAAACTTGCTGACAATTGGCCAGCATTCTAGCAATGCATGGATAGAAAGGGAGGAAAAAATGCAGAAGTTACTTTTAAAACAGTTTTATTCACTTCAGGAAATATCTTCAGTGATGGAGTCTCTTACTCAAAACCATATTCCTTAAGCCCTACTACCAAAACACAATGTACAAATAAACAATGGTAAAATTCCAGTATAAATATACACCTGGAGATATGTGCATAATTTATAGAAGAAAATAGAAGAAACAATGGTTACGCTTTGGAGAAAGGAGAGCTCTCACTTTTCATTTTGTAGCTTTCTGAATTTCCAAGTCTCATTCATATATATATATTTCACTGTTTAAAAATGTCATGCGGTTAATAGATGGTGGGCTTTTCCTTTACTTTTCTCTTTTTTGAGATGGAGTCTTGCTCTGTCTCCAGGCTGTAGTGCAGTGGCACGATCTCGGCTCACTGCAACCTCTACCTCCTGGGTTCAAGCAATTCTCCTGCCTCAGCCTCCCGAGTAGCTGGGACTACAGGTGTGTGCCATCACACCCAGCTAATTTTTTGTATTTTTAGTAGAGACAAGGTTTCACTGTGTTACCCAGGATTGTCTCGATCTCTTGACCTCACGATCCACCCGCCACGGCCTCCCAAAGTGCTGGGATTACAGGCTTGAGCCACTGTACCTGGCCTATTTTTCTCTATACTAAAATAATTACATTCTTTAAAAAAATTTTTACTTTAATATTTTAAATGGCACCCATATATAATATTATTAAAACATATTTAAAGTTTTCTACAAATTACGGTTGGTGATGAGGTCCCCACACTAACTCCAGTGCCCTACTCTGGATTCTACTTTCAGTGCAGCCCTGTTCTATATGCTAAATGTGGCACAGAACCCAACCTTCACTCAAAGTTCCTGGAACAACTATTTAGAATTCCAGCCCAAATACGTCTCCAGTTTGCCTTAGAAGAGACTTAGGCACTTTCCCACCTCCACACTCCCTGCTGCTCCAAGGTGGGGCTGGGCAGAGGACAAGGAAAGAGCTCCAATGAGCTCTGAGTAAAAGATGAGTCAAGATTTGGGGCTTCTGTCTTGGGTTAATCCAGGATACCTCCTTGTTCTAGGTTCCCCAAGTTGCTTACTTTTATAGCTGCACTTCTCTTTTCCATTGTCACCACTTGTCCCATGTTCAAACATGAATGAAACTATTTAAATATTAAAAGACTTAATGCTTCACAACCAAATCAACAGTGCCAACCACTGTAGCTCATCAGGATATTTCCCTTTGTTTGTTGGCAATTCCTAAGAACTGAGTCAGACAAATCCAAAATACAAGAGCACAAATAACAACCTTTTTCACAGGACAGTCTTCTTTACTCACAATTTTATATCTTGAGCTTCCTTATGCATAATCTCCAGAATAGACTTACAAGCCGCAGAGGTGCCTTCAGGGGTAGAGAGGATAGTAATCGACTTCTCAGCAGCCCCTGCATTCTCTTTACGGTGGACATCAATTCTGACAGTAGGTGCAAGCAGAGAGGAAAAGAGAACCGTAAGGGTGTATTCACAGTGGAGTCTGTAATTACCAACTGCAAAGTCACAGGGCTTCAGCACAAAGCAGATGACTCACTTCCCTCAAGAGCATAAACTTTCAATAAGCTGTCAACATTAATGCCTTACGAGACAAATTTTAATTCTAGAAACACTCCCCTTTCTCCTTCCTCAATCCAACCAAGCAGGGACATCTTTCCATTCTACCCAAGCTGTTTGTGCTTACAGCTTCCTTTTAGATGCCACAGAACAAATGTCTTATGACAAAGAGCCTGGATTCAATCTGCTCTAAAACAAATGGGAACTGGAGGGCATGCCAAGAGAGGAGTTGGAATCCCACAAGCCAAGTTGAACTGTTTATTCTGCACAGTACATCCACCATTCATTCATTCATTGGATGAGCAGATTTCACCAACCTGTTTCCCCTTTGCAAGGTTCTTCCCACATTCTGCCTCCTTGATAGAGGAAAGTCTGCAACAGATAGTGATAGGAATAGGAACCTGGAGAGAGGCAATTCTACTTCGAGAAAAGCATGGCCAATAAACTCAAAATGATGTTTAATTTCACTAGTAATTAAATGTGTGCCAGTTAAACGAATGTCATTTTATTCTAGACTTGCAAAAATTGAGATAGAAAAAAATTAAATATGGGCAAGATGATGGGTAACAGGGCACACCCAGTACTTTTGGTGCAAGTATAGAGCAAACTGGTCAGCAAAATGCTGAGCATCTCATGGCTCAAGAGCTGTACTTCGATTTCAGCCCGACTGCCGGAGTCAGAGGATTCACGGGTGAGATCCCCAGCCCTGTGAGCCTGTAGGAGAAGATGGCCCCCCGGATGTATGAGTTCCATTTGCCATTATCCCCAGAGGAGTTGTTGAGAAGTGGAGGGGTGAATCAGTATGTTGTGCAAGAGGTACTGTCCATCAAACATCTTCCACCACAGCTTAGAGCATTTCAGGCTGCCTTCCGAGCTCAGGGGCCCCTGGCTATGCTGGAGCACTTTGATACTATCTACAGCATTTTACATCACTTTCAAAGTATAGATTCTGGCCTCAAAGAAGATACTCTGGAATTCCCGATAAAAGTGGTATCCCGCCACTCCCAAGAGCTTCCAGCTATCCTGGATGATACAACCTTGAGTGTATCAGATCAAAATGCTCATCTAAATGCCCTCAAAATGAACTGTTATGCTCTGATATGACTCTTGGAATCCTTTGAGACCATGACCAGCAGACAAACCTCATGGACCTGGACCTTGGTGGGAAGGGTAAGAAAGCTCGGACCAAGGCAGCCCATGGCTTTGACTGGGAAGAAGAGAGGCAACCAATTCTTCAGCTTTTAACACAGCTACTTCAGTTGGACATCTGTCACCTGTGGAACCACTCAATAATTGAAGAAGAATTTGTCAGTTTGGTTACTGGCTATTGCTACTGCCTTCTGGAGGATCCCACTATTAGTCACCAGAAGAACCGCCCCACTCAGGAAGCCATAACACACCTGCTTGGTGTAGCCTTGACCCGTTACAACCATATGCTCAGTGCCACGGTGAAGATCATCCAGATGCTGCAGCACTTTGAACACCTGGCACCTGTACTAGTCGCAGCTGTGAGTCTATGGGCAACTGACTATGGAATGAAGAGCACAGTGGGAGAGACTGTAAGAGAAATTGGACAAAAGTGTCCCCAAAAGTTGAGTTAATATCCTTCAGGGACAAAGGGCTTTGCAGCATTCCTGACAGAATTAGCAGAACGTGTCCCAGCTATCCTGATGTCTAGCATGTGCATTTTGCTAGATCACCTGGATGGAGAGAATTACATGATGTGTAATGCTGTGCTAGCAGCCATGGCAGAGATGGTACTGCAGGTTCTGAATGGCTGCTTCTGCAGCCGGACACACCAGCGACCAGTTCTTGGATACTTTACAAGCCCATGGCCGTGATGTCAACTCCTTTGTGTGGAGCCGTGTTTTGCAGCTCTTCACCCGAATTGGCCAGCAGAAGGCTCTCCCCCTGACACGTTTCCAGGCAGTGGTGGCTTTAGCTGTGGGACGTCTGGCAGACAAGTCAGTGCTGGTAATGTAAAAAATGTCATCCAGCTGCTGGCCAGTTTTCTAGCCAATAATCCTTTTTCCTGCAAGCTTAGTGATACTGACCTTGCTGGACCACTGCAGAGGGAGACCCAGAAATTACAAGAGATGAGGGCCCAGAGGCGAACTGCAGCTGCTTCTGCAGTGCTGGACCCAGAGGAGGAGTGGGAAGCCATGCTGCCAGAGTTGAGGTCTACTCTGCAGCAGCTTCTCAAGCTTCCCTAGGGAGAGGAGGAGATTCCTGAGCAAATGGCCAATACAGAGGCTCTCACTGAAGAGGTGAAAGGACACATCTATCAACTGCTTGCCAAAGCTAGTTACAAACAGGCCATCATTCTCACTCGAGAAGCCACAGGACACTTCCAGGAGTCCGAACCCTTCAGTCATATAGACTCAGAGGAGTCAGAGGAGACCAGGCTCTTGAATATCTTAGGAATTACCTTCAAAGGCCCAGCAGTTTCCATACAAGAAAAGAATCCCCGGGAGTCTACAGGAAACATGGTCACAGGACAGACTGTCTGTAAAAACAAACCCAGTGTGTCAGAGCCTGAGGAATTGAGGAGAAATGACAAACTGGTGAAGCAGGAGATGCTGCTGCAGTATCTGCAGGATGCCTGTAGCTTCTCCCAGAAGATTACGGAGGCCATTGGCATCATCAGCAAGATGATGTATGAAAACACAACTACAGCGGTGCAGGAGATGATTGAATTCTTCGTGATGGTCTTCCAATTTGGGGTACCCCGGGCCCTGTTTGGGGTGTGCCACATGCTGCCTCTCATCTGGTCTAAGGACCCTGGTGTCCAGGAAGCTGTGCCTAATGCCTACCGCCAACTCTACCTCAACCCCAAAGGGGACTCTGCCAGAGTCAAAGCCTAGGCTTTGATTCAGAATCTCTCTGCTGCTGCTAGTGGATGCCTCGGTTGGGACCATTCAGTGTCTTTTTGAGGAAATTCTCTGTGAGTTTGTGCAGAAAGATGAGGTGAAACCAGCAGTGACCTGGCTGCTGTGGGAACAGGCCACCAAGAAAGTCACCTGCTCTCCTCTAGAACGCTGTTCCTCTGTCATGCTTCTTGGCATGATGGCACGAGGAAAGCCAGAAATTGGGGGAAGCAATTTAGACACACTGGTGAGCATAGGGCTGGATGAAAAGTTTCCACAGGACTACAGGCTGGCCCAGCAGGCATGCCATGCCATTGCCAACATCTCTGACAGGAGAAAGCCTTCTCTGGGCAAACGTCACCCCCTCTTCCGGCTGCCTCAGGAACACAGGTTGTTTGAGCGACTGCAGGAGACGGTCACAAAAGGCTTTGTCAACCCAGACCCACTCTGGATCTCATGCAAAGAGGTGGCAGTGACCCTCATTTACCAACTGGCAGAGGGCTCCGAAGTGATCTGTGCCCAGATATTGCAGAGCTATGCAAAACAGGCCCTGGAGAAGCTAGAAGAGAAAAGAACCAGTCAGGAGGACCCAAAGGAGTCCCCCCGCAATGTTCCCCCCTTTCATGTTGATGAACCTGTTGTCCCTGGCTGGGAAAGTGGCTCTGAAGCAGCTGGTCCACTTGGGGCAGGCAGTGAGTGGAGAGCTTTGTTGGTGCCGAGTTCTCCGGGAAGGACAGGAGCACAAGACCAAAGATCCCAAGGAGAAGAATACAAGCCCTGAGATTGCCACGGAGGAGGAGCTGGGGCTGGTTGGGGCAACAGCAGATGACACGGAGGCAGAACTGATCCGCGGCATCTGTGAGATGGAACTGTTGGATGGCAAACAGACCCTGGCTGCCTTTGTTCCACTCTTGCTTAAAGTCCGCAACAATCCAGGCCTCTACAGCAACCCCAACCTCTCTGCAGCTGCTTTACTTGCCCTTGGCAAGTTCTGCATGATCAGTGCCACTTTCTGCGAATCCCAACTTTGTCTTCTGTTCACCATGCTAGAAAAGTCTCCACTTCGCATTGTCCGGTCTAACCTCATGGTTGCCACTGGGGATCTGGCCATCCGCTTTCCCAATCTGGTGGACCTCTGGACTCCTCATCTATATGCTCGCCTCCGGGACCCTGCTCAGCAAGTGCGGAAAACAGTGGGGCTGCTGATGACCCCCCTGATCCTCAAGGACATGGTGAAGGTGAAGGGGCAGGTGAGCGAGATGGCGGTGCTGCTCATCAACCCCGGGCCTCAGATTGCTGCCCTGGCCAAGAACTTCTTCAACGAGCTCTCCCACAAGGGCAACACAATGTATAATCTCCTTCCAGATATCATCAGCCGCCTGTCAGACCCTGAGCTGGAGGTGGAGGAAGAGCCTTTCCACACCATCATGAAGCAGCTCCTCTCCTACATCACCAAGGACAAGCAGAAAGAGAGCCTGGTGGAAAAGCTGTATCAGCGATTCTGCACAGCCCGAACTGAGTGTGGCAGCAGCGGGACCTGGCCTACTGTGTGTCACAGCTGTCCCTCACAGAGCGAGGCCTCCGCAAGATGCTTGACAATTTTGACTGCTTTGGAGACAAACTGTCAGCTGAGTTCATCTTCAGTGCTTTTTTGTCAGTTGTGGGCAAGCTGCGACGTGGGGCCAAGCCTGACGGCAAGGCTATAATAGACGAATTTGAGCAGAAGCTTCGGGCCTGTCATACCAGAGGTTTGGATGGAATTGAGGAGCTTGAGATTAGCTAAGCAGGTAGCCAGAGAGCCCCGTCAGCCAAGAAATCATCCACTGTTTCTAGGCACCAGCCTCTGCCTTCTGCATGCTCAGACAGTGACTTTGTCACACCAGAGCTCCGCCGTACTACCCGTCGCCATCCAAACACCCAGCAGCAAGCTTCCAAAAAGAAACCCAAAATTGTCTTCTCAAGTGATGAGTCCAGTGAGGAGGATCTTTCAGCAGAGATGACAGAAGAGGAGACACCCAAGAAAACAACCCCCATTCTCAGAGCATCGGCTCGCAGGCTCAGATCCTAGGAGTGGCCTTGCCCATTCCTGACCTCCCTGTGCAGGGTATCTTGTACCGTGGCCTGGAATTCTAATTCTGTGCCCCTTGTAAAATACTTATCTGTCTCCTTTTTTAAAAAAAATAAGCAGTCTTTAAAATGAAAGGCCTTTCTCTTAAATTAGCCTAACTGAACTGTGTTGAGCTGCTTTCACTTTGGAATATATGTTTGCCAATCTCCTTGTTTTCTAATGAATAAATGTTTTTATATACTTTAAAAAAAAAAAAAAAAAAAAAAAAAAAAAAAAAAAAAGAACTGTACTTCCTGTAACATCTACAGATATAGTCTCATACATGGGCTAAGAGTGATGTTTCTTACCATTGGCACTACTGACTTTTTTGGGTCAGATTCTTTGTTGTGCATAGGGTGTCTGGTGCACTGTAGGAAACTGACTAACACCCCTGGCCTCTACCTACTAGATGCCAGTAGCATGCCCCTCTCCCAGCTCTCACAGCGAAAAATGTCTCCAGACATTGCCAAATGTCCATGGAGGTTGGGGTGGGGCGCGGGGATGATCATTTGTGGTTGACAACCACTGGCATGGGAAAGTTCTGTTTCTAACAGACAAAAAGAAAATTAGAATTTCTAACTACAGGAAGAGATGGTTAAACACAGGAAGAGATGCTTAAATAACAATATATTCATATCATCAGATGTTTTTGAAAATGTGGTAAAATTAAGGGTACCAACACAGTAAAAAGTCCTTAACTGAAATAATGCAATTCATACCATGATATCACATGTTAGTAAATACAGTCAACAAGTCCTATTGAGATACATCCCCAACTTACCAATGGTTACCCAGGTGAGACAAATGGTAACTTTTAAATTTACATATTTATGCATTTTAAATTAAGTACAAAATAAGTCTGATGTTATTTAAAAAGCACAAGAAAGAAAATCAGCTAATCAAAAAATATGTATTTTTGGGAAATTACTCAACAAATTAAGTATTTGTTGAGTTCCTTTGGCCACTCAAACACTTGAAGATAAAGAGCTAAGTAACTCATGGCCCTGAGAGTTGCCATTTGATCATGCCAATAAAAATCAAGATTTGGCTTTCATTTTCGTAACGTTTGGTTGAAACCTGAAGATTTACCTCAAGAGTTAAAGATAGAACTAAAAATAAGGGCAACAAAGAAATGAAACAAATTCTAGCCGGGCATGGTGGCTCACGCCTATAATTCCAGCACTTTGGGAGGCCGAGGCAGGTGAATCACAAGGTCAGGAGTTTGAGACCAGCCTGGCCAACATGGTGAAACCCCATCTCTACTAAAGACACAAAAATTTAGCCCAGTGTGGTGGCGTGTGCCTGTAATCTCAGCTACTTGAGAAGCTGGGGCAGGAGACTCGCTTTAACCCGGGAGGCAGAGGTTGCAGTGAGCCAAGATCACACCATTGCACTCCAGCCTGGATGACAGGGCGAGACTCTGTCTCCAAAAAAAAAAAAAAAGAAGAAATGAAATAGATTAAGGGCTACCTAAAATTAACTAATAAAAAAATAGTGACTTAGACAACAGTCCCAATCTTAAGAGTCCTCTTCTCAGCTGCTGTTTCAGTCACCGGTCACTGTCAGTGATACCTGTCTTCCAGTAACATGTTAGCATCCTTCTTTGCAGTTTATTTCCACCCTTTCACTGTGTTAGGGATTACTAAACTCCAATCCCCTGAGAGAAGGGAATGTGGCTTTGGAGATTAGGGTGGTCCTCTGAGACCATTCCAGAAACAGAGGTTCTGATAATGACTAATTTTGATATCAAGAGTTAATTAAGTCCACTGGCAGAGTTCTGCAAATGAATCATCGGATATAACAAAAATTGCTTCCCTTCCCCTATCCCCATCTTCCTGCTCAAGTAAAACAAACAGTTCGATTTAAGTCACAGCTCTTTCATCTGACAGGGAAATGAGTAGCTCGAAAAGGACAACTCTAATCTGCTACATGACAAGGAAAGGAAATCATATAATGAATTTCTGCAGGTAATGGTGGATCAAGGGAAGCAAGAAGCCCTTAAATTTTAAGATGAAAGCCAGGCCGACTGACTAGGCTATGGTCCAATTATCTTTCCCACTCCTACATGATGAGGTCAGGACCATTAATTCTATATTCAGGTAACCAGCACCCAACATCTTCTGCTTCAAAGCAAGGGAAAGCAGGATCAGATGCCAGTGCAGGGGGCGGGTGGGTATGGACCACAACTCAGTACAGTTCTTTTTGGTTCTGCATGAGAAATGGGTCAGCTAGTCCAATGCAGGCATGGTGCCTATGATGAATATGCATGTCCTTTAAGGCCGGCTGGAACAAACACATTAGCAATGTATACATAGCAGCGTAGTCCTAACTTTTAAAGAAAGACTAAGCTTATTTCCTTGGATCTCATTTAAAAAAAACCATTCTCCTTTCTAAATTTAAAAGGCAAAATAATCCTGTCATTTCTGTAGCTGGTCCAAAGCTTGCAGAATGGCATTTTTGGATACAACCTCTTCTTCCCAGCACACTCACAGGTTCTTCAGGAAATACGGTAGTGTGCTCGCTTGGGCAGCACATATACTAAAAAATAGGAAATACAGTAGTAACAACAGGGCCAGAGATGTGCCTTGTAGCACATTACAGAGATAGGTATGTGGCAGAGAGTTTGTCACCAAGCTTCTTTGGGTCAAAAAATATCCACATACTTTACAACAGTATGGTTTCTAAAGCAAAACTAACATACAATGAATAATGAGAATTGAGAAGTATCTTAGATATATGTCATGGGCTTCAAACGTAATGTACATGTAGTCATTTTAGTCATTTGACAAAAGAGCCTTCTATGTAGCAGGGCTTGGCCCTGGGGCTACAGTAGTAAATAAAAACAATTAATTCCTGCTTTCTGCTCCTGACAATTAGCTCCAACATTTGGAAGGGAATCTTCCAATCCCTTACAGCCCACCAATTAAAACCATCAAACAACATCCAGAAGAAAAAGCTATTCTAATCACATGGCTTAATCACAGGAAAAGTTTAGACAGTAAGATGAGCAATTCTTTACTCGAGTAAGGCAAGAATGCAAAACCATTTCTGTATTGAGGCCACAAATAAAATGGACTGGACCCAGAAAATTACTTCTAAAAGCACTGAGAGCAGGTGGGGGGTGAGGGATGGGACAGAGAACAATCTAGAAGCTGCCTTTTTGTCTTCCAGAACCTCCCCAACTAGAAGAGGATTAGGTATCATTTGTTTTCCATTCATGTGTGAAAATTTGAGGTTCCCTTTGAGACTGAGGATCAGCTCCAGATTTATATGAAATGAACAACAAGATACTGCAAGATTTTTACACATTCCCAAGTGCTGTCCAAGGAGTCCTCATGGCGGTGTTCAGAAGGGCACCAAGTACCAGAATGATACACTGTTACTAACATTTCAAAGGGAAAGCACGAACACCCACCACACACTCAGCATACTCACTTAGACTGGGTCTGTTTGGTGATGTTCCGAATGGTGGCACCTTCTTTTCCTATGATGGCTCCAACAAACTGAGTGGGAACCAGCAGGCGCAGAGGCAAATCACATGGTTTCTGCTTGGTCACAGATCCTGGAGACCCCTGCCTTGAGGAGCCCCTCTGCCCAAGCCCCCGGCGACCTCGGGGCTGCTGCAGGAGGTTTTGCTGGGTGGCCATTTCATCAGGGATATAGGCTACTTTCAAGGTGAAATTCTCTAACTGAAATCCATTCAGTTTGTCTAGTGCTCTGAAAGTTGACAAGGGGCAGGGGTACAAAGAGTAATCAATCTATATGATACATGTTTTAGCAAAGCAACACCCATCCCTTCTACTCAGCATTACTAGCTATAAGTTTCTGAGTAAAGCCCTAGCACAAGCAGCAAACCCACCACACACATAATCCTCCCTCTCCTCCACCCTGCACCACCAGCACCCACACACATCTTCCTCTGAGGCAGTAACAGTGGGGAAAAAGACCACAAGTTTCCAAAGTGAACGTATTTGCCATCTACTAATGAAAAATAGAATAACAAAAAACATTTTGTCAAACTCTCAGTTAAGTTTAACCCATAAGGTTATTAACAATTTAAGTATACACAGCAAGAGAAGCAAGTGGGCTTCTTGCCCTGGCTAATGTTTCCAAATCACAGTGGAAGAGCCATCAGAAATACATACCTCCTTCACTTTACCCTCTGAAATATGAAATATTTAAAACCATTTTAAGAACCAGTGGACAAATATCTCTAAATCATTCACAACAGACTATCCTGAGTATTAAATTCTACCAATCACACTCAGTACCTATTATGAGCCAGTCCTCAAGAAGACAGGAGTCCCTGACTTTGTGGTTTATGATCTGATTTGGGGCAAAGAGGCAGGGGTGGTGATAAACCAAAAAAAAAGAGAACTACTTTCTAATCTGTTCATTCATTCACCACACTATTTGGGGAAAGTTTCTCTCTTCTTCATTCTTTTTTTTTTTTTTTTAAAAAAAGACATTTATTCAGCGTCACGATCAGACTATTACATTTAGCAATCAACAGCATGGGTGCAAAAAAAAAAAAAAGAAAAAGAAAAAAAATCTACATTAAAACCCCTTGTTGGAATGCTTTACACTTTCCACAGAACAGAAACTAAAATAACCTGTTATACAATTAGTCACAAATATAGTCCTCGAGTTTTTTGCCCATACACATGAGTATTTGTCTAAATCATGTCTTCTTTGTAGCAGCTAGGCCCTGCCACCACTGTGCTTGGCTGAGTTCACAAATCTGTTGTAACCTGTAGCTTCCCTGTCACTTCTCTGGCTCTCCTCTCCTGCTAAGCTTTGTTTCCTAATTAAAATCTTCTGCCACTGCCATAGCTACTGCTGCTACTGGAACCACCATAGCCACCTTGGTTTCGTGGTTTGGCAAAGTATTGGCCGCCATAGGGGCCAGAGCTTCTGCCTCCAAAGTTTCCTCCCTTCATGGGTCCAAAATTTGAAGACTGATTGTTGTAACTGCCAAAATCATTGTAGCTTCCACCACCTCCAAAATTGCCTCCATCATTACCAAATCCATTATAGCCATCCCCACTGCCACCATATCCACCACCACCACGGCTGCCACCAAAACCACCACGACCACTGAAGTTTCCTCCGCGACCAAAGTTGTCATTCCCACCGAAACCACCTCCACGACCACCACCAAAGTTTCCAGAACCACTTCGACCTCTTTGGCTGGATGAAGCACTAGCCATCTCTTGCTTTGACAGGGCTTTCCTAACTTCACAGTTGTGGCCATTCACAGTATGGTATTTCTGAATGACAATCTTATCCACGGAGTCATGGTCATCAAAGGTTACAAAAGCAAAGCCCTTTTTCTTGCCACTGCCTCTGTCAGTCATGATTTCAATCACTTCAATTTTTCCATACTGTTCAAAATAATCTCTTAGGTGATGTTCTTCAGTGTCTTCTTTAATGCCACCAACGAATATTTTTTTCACAGTTAAGTGGGCACCTGGTCTTTGAGAATCTTCTCTTGAGACAGCTCTCTTTGGTTCCACAACTCTTCCATCCACTTTGTGTGGCCTTGCGTTCATGGCTGCATCCACTTCCTCCACAGTTGCATACGTGACAAACCCAAAGCCCCTGGAGCGCTTGGTGTTTGGATCTCTCATTACCACACAGTCTGTGAGCGTTCCCCATTGCTCAAAATGGCTCCTCAGGCTCTCATCGGTTGTTTCAAAGCTCAACCCTCCAATGAAGAGCTTCCTCAGCTGTTCCGGCTCTTTAGGAGACTCTGACTTAGACATGATCGCAGGGAGAAGAGAGACTTTAACGATGCTTCTTCGGCGGCGTCCACGGGCAAAAAGCTCTTCTTCATTCTTTTGGTTTTTTTGAGACACAGTCTTGCTCTGTCACTCAGGCTGGAGTACAGGTGCCAACTTGGCTCACTGCAACCTCCACCTCTGGGGCTCAAGTGATTCTCGTGCCTCAGTCTCCTGAGTAGCTGAGATTACAGATGTGCACCACAACGCCTGGCTGATTTTTGTATTTTTAGTAGATCTGGGGTTTCACCATGTTGCCCAGGCTGGTTCTGAACTTCTGACCTCAAGTGATCTGTCTGCACTGGCCTCTCAAATGCTGGGATTATAGGCATGAGCTACTGTACCCAGCTTCTTTTTAATTCTTGATCTTTATTATAACATGCAAAGAAAAGTGCCCAAATCTTGAGAATAAATCTCAGTGAATTTTCACAAGGTGAACACACACATCCAGATCCAGAACTAGAACACACCAGGGCTCCAGAAGCCCCACCAGTACGGGCTTTCAGTAGTCACTGCCTCCACAACCCCTCGCAGACTTCTAACACCATACATTATTTTTGCCTATTTAAAAATTTCATGTAAGTATATACGATATATATTTTCTCATATCTGGAAACTACCTTAAGATTCATCCAAATTGTTGTGTTCTATTTTCTGTTTTTTTGTTTTGTATTCATTTCTTGTGTGTTCTATTTTCAAAGAAGAAAATAATAAACTAATAGAGAGGATATAGCCCAAACTTCATAAACATACTCCTAAATGATACATTCCTTTTTAACTCCCCAGCACACAACAAAAAGAGAGAGGTCCCCACACTTCCCAGGCCACTCAGGTTCTGTGCTCAGATTCTTGAGTTCACCCCAGGTGGGGGAAAAAAAAAAAAAACAGGCATAAAGTGGTCTCTTTCTAGTTGTTTGGTGTGGCTGTTTCTGGCTTATACATTGCTTTATTTGCAAATCTGTTCTCAATTCTTGACTTAAATAGAAAAAAGGGGGTGGCGTGGGAGAATGGTTCTAGCACCAAAAAGGTCACAGAGGGCTGGGACCTGGAAGGTAGATCCAGGCAAGCAGAGGGCTCGCTGACATTCTCTGGCCTAGAATGATTCTCAGTTTCTCGCTTCAATCCTCTATCACTGTTCTACCTTCTCTGGAACATGAATGAACTCTTATTAAAAGATCAGTCATGCAGAAAGTAGCAAGAGGTTGCTCTGGCACCATCACCAACCCTCCAAGGCCCTTCCCAGAACTGCTGCTCACTGCAGTACTTCTAGAAATGGACCAGTCCTTTCTATGTGTTTACGAACACATGTATTCGTGTCCAGTACCTTTGTTAAAACCATAACTGGGGTTGTGATGTTGACTGCTCTGTGGTTTCTTTTTAAATACAATGTCTTCAGATATTTCCGTGTGATTTCTGTGTCAGAGGGCAGTCTTTTCATAAGCTTCAGAGGTGATAGCTGGCACACGCCACACTTATTTTGCCAATGCCTTGATGACAGAACGTTAAGGTTAACACTGTGCTTTCCTCCTGTCCCCTTTTTCTCTTAAGGGAATGTGGATTAAGAATGCTAAAATATTTTGGTTATTTCTAAAGGAAGACAACTGCTGAGAAATTTTAATATTTATGGTGTATATTTGTTATAAAAAGTTGCAATTGCAGAAGAGTCAACCAACTACAGATTCTTTCAAAACAGATTTAATTTTTTTTTTCTGAGACAGAGTTTTATTCTTTTTTCTTTTTTTTTTTTTTGTGAGGCTGAGTCTCGCTATGTCAACCAGGCTGGAATGCAGTGGTATGATCTCAGCTCACTGCAATCTCGCCTCCCAGGTTCAAGTGATTCCCCTGCCTCAGCACAGCTGGGACTACAGGCACGCACTCCCACGCCTGGCTAATTTTTTGTATTTAGTAGAGATGGGGTGTCACCATGTTGGCCAGGATGGTCTCCATCTCCTGACCTCGTGATCCACCCGCCTCAGCCTCCCAAAGTGCTGGTATTACAGGCGTGCGTGCACCATGCCCGGCCAACAGAGTTTTATTCTTCTTGTTCAGGCTGGAATGCAGTGGCGTGATTTTTGCTCACTGCAACCTCTACCTCCGGCTTCAAGAGATTTTCCTGCCTCAGCCTCCTTAGTAGCTGGGAATATAGGCACACACCACCACCACCCCCCACCCCCGGCAGCTAGTTTTTGTATTTTTAGTAGAGAGGTTTTGCTATTTTGGCCAGGCTGGTCTTAAACTCCAGGCATCAGATGATCCACTCACCTTGGCCTCCCAAAGTGCTGGGATTACAAGGCCTGAGCCACCACACCGGGCCTTAAATGTTTTTAAAGTCAGGAATAAACAGATCATTGAAGGTTCTTTAAAAAATTAAGGAAACCTGAACCCAATGAAGGCATCAACTACATCTAGGCATAAAAGGTAATCTAGTTCATACCACAGCCTTTTTCATTATAAATGGCATATTGCCAGCTTCAGAAGAGAGTAAGTATATTTTGACTAGTGAATTAAGTCATCAATGTTACAAAAAAGGTAGGTAACTTTTTTCTTGAGTGAGACAGACATATACAGATATCATTCTTCCTGGGGTAAAACAGAGGTATACAGGTCAGTTACCAGATGCTTCTATATTCTAGAACCATCTAAATTAAGTCACATGTATCACAAGAAACAACTTTATAACTTGGCAAAAACTTCTAACTTATATTGTGCTGCTTTAAAAAGATTTTTCTTTGTGGGAAAAAGAAAAAATTCTCACTGAAGAGATCAAATGGCCCAGAGTGCTAGTCTCCGGTGTACCCCCTGGATTCCAATGGCTCCAGACTCAGGCTGCTCCAGGCATAATGCAGACAGCCCCTATTGTGTGTATGGGACTACCTAATTGCCAATTTAAGCAGAGTTCCTGATCTCTCAAACCATAGTGCTCCACATTCAGACACAGCTGAAAAGGTACAGGAGGAACCTAACTGCTGAATGGTGGCTTTCTCATGACTGCAGCTCCTAAGTTACTGAATTTAAGTCAACCACAAGAACCTTTCTAGGCACAAAGTTTACTATTCAGCTATGTCATACAGTGATCTGCTGAGTTCATGGGAAAAAAAAAAATTTAGTATTTTCACGAGACCCACTGTAGATGCAAGACATGAGATAAACAACTGTTATCATTATTTGAAACATATGTATTCAGTTAAAGAGAACTTGAAGATGTTTATCCAAAATGTATATTACTCAGGATCCTGGTTTTCTTTTTTTTTTCTTTGAGATGGAGTTTTGCTCTTTTTGCCCAGGCTGGAGTGCAATGGCACAATCTCAGCTCCCTGCAACCTCCACCTCCCGAGTAGCTGGGATTACAGGTGTATACCACCATGCCTAGCCTTTTTTTTTTTTTTTTTTAAAAAAAAAACTAGAAACGGGGTTTCACCATGTTGGTCAGGATGGTCTCCAACACCTGACCTCAAGTGATCCACCTGCCTCAGCCTCCCAAAGTACTGGGATTATAGATGTGAGCCACCGCACCCTGCCAGGATCCTGTTTTTCATCATCACTTGACTCTTCGCTCTTGATGCTATTTTAAGGGTCACTGAGAAGATGCCAAGTAGTTTTGTTAGTTGGTAGAATTTAATTGTATTGGTAAGAAGTCTACTGGCACCAGACGCCTCATGCCTATAATCTCAACACCTTGGGAGACCAAGGTGGGTAGATGACTTGAAGTCAGGAGCTCAAGACCAGCCTGGCCAACATGGAGAAACTCTGTCTCTACTAAAGGTACAAAAACTAGCCAGGCGTGGTGGCATGCACCTATAATTCCAGCTGCACAGGAGGCTGAGGAATGAGAATTCCTTGAAACTGGGAGGCAGAGGTTGCAATGAGCCGAGATTGTACCACTGCACTCCAGCCTAGGTGACAGAATGAGACTGTCTCCAAAAGAGTTCACTGGGGTAGATCACCATTTAGAGCTGAATGGGCTTCAAAATAGAGAATAAGTAGTTCAACTTGAGGATGAGGAGGAAAGAGAAAGAAATAAGAAGAAATGAGACCCAGATAAGATAAATGTACCCAAGAGTCCACACATACAGATCTGAATCATGAAAAAATACAGATTAGAGACCAGAATTCTAGTCCAGCTTGATCATTAAATAACCATGTTACCCTCCAAAGGTCATTTTCCAGTTTGGCATTGGCTGTCTCCCTATAAAATTAAAAGACTAGACTCATGGTCCTTTTAGCTCTAAAATTTCATGCCTGGCTGGGTGCAGTAGCTTGCACCTCTAACTCCAGCACTCTGGGAGGCCGAGGAGGGAAGATCACTTGAGCCCAGGAGTTTGAGATCAGCCTGGGCAACAGAGTGAGATCCTGTCTCTACCAAACAAAAAAGAAAAAGAAGAAAAAAAGAAAAAAATTAGCTGGGTGTGGTGGCACAAGCCTATAGTCCCAGCTACTTGGGAGGCTGAAGTGGGAGGGCTGTTTGAGCCCAGGAGGTTGAGGCTACACTGAGCCATGATTGGGCCACTGCACTCCCAAGTCTGCCTGGGCGACAGAATGAGCAGCTGTCTCAAAAAATAATAAATAAAATTCCATGTCCAAAAAATCTCCTGTTTTTTATCCTCAGATGTCACCCTGTAAATACTACAGGGTCCTAACAAAAATGAGGTTTAACCCATTATTGAATAGTCACAAATTCAATTATCTCCTTGCACCAAGAATAGGAGGTTGACACAATTTAGCAATCATTATTGAAAGCCTGGGTAATATGATGATCGTAGGGATGTACCTTAATGAAATAAATACTGGACAAAGCCCAAGTGTAGGGCTTCATGACTATATTGGTTCTAAAAACAAAACAAAACGACATGGGCAAATGCCCTAGATGATGCGCAACAGAAGTCAGGAGAGGTAAACTGTGGTGAGGATCCGACACTATGCAGAGATTAGAATCAGTATAAATATACTGAATGACAAACCCACAAAATCCTGCAGAATGATCTTTGTAATTCTGAAAGTTATAATGCATGGGACAAAGTCTATAAAACTCTATGGCAAATTTAACAGTGGTTATCACTGAATGACAAAAAAAAATCCCTTTGTCTCGGTGCTTTATTTCATTTTCCAAAATAAATCTTTTATTTACATAATTGTTAAAGTTTAAATGGGAATTTTCTTAGCCACTGGCCAAGGTGCTTCAAACACTTCTAACCATAACCACATTTACCTTATAAAGGTATTCACAGTGATACAAAGGAACTTCAACGATAGTTTTTTGTTTTTTTTTTTTTTTGAGATGGAGTTTTGCTCGTCGCCCAGGCTGGAGAGCAATGGCGCGATCTCAGCTCACTGCAACCTCCACCTCCCAGGTTCAAGCAATTCTCCTGCCTCAGAATGATAGTTTCAAAGTACAAATAAACATTCCTATTCCCTAACAAAAATAAACATCAGAATAACCCCAAACAAAAGAAAGTGTAAGAACTAAATGTCTACACATTTTCTATGGGGTTCTTTGAAACACATGACAAACTGTCTTATCTCACCATCTCTGGAACAGGGAGGAAAACAGGTGGGCCTCTCTTGCTTTCAGGAAGAAAAAATGCATTCACTAAACACATACTTCTATTTTTAATGAAACTGATGAAATGAAATTTAAACTTGTCAAATTTTAATAATTCCAGACTTAAGCCTAAAATGAACACATGTATTAATATTTTCTGTAATATGTGTGCCATTAACCTTTGGTTTACTTTAGCCACAAGGTGGCAGGAATTTCAATGTTAAATTCTGTCTTAAAGACAGAGCCATAGATGAGGACTCTTAAGTGACATTCATAGAGCTTTAAGTAACAGAAACAGCTATAAACATGTTAACGCTAGGTCCCTGGTTCCACATCATAGTGACAGCCATCATTGGAAATGAAGTATACCAAACAATAACAGGTAGCAGCAGCAGCAATCAAACATGTTAGAAAAATACATAATAGCTGCTAACTTTTGAGCTTTGACTACTTTATAGGTATTATGAAACGTGTTTTGGAGGCTCTTAGTTTTTCTCAGTAGCCTCATTAGCTAAAGACTACAGTTATTCCCATTTTAGAAATGGGGGTGGGCCAAGATCACGACACTGTACTCCAACCTGGGCAACAAGAGTGAAACTCCGTCTTAAAAAAAAAAAAAAAAAGTGTATGTGTGTGTGTATGAATATACATATACACACACACACAAAAAAACATCCAAATGTTACGGTATCATTTGTGATAAAGGAGGAATACATACGTGTAGCATTTGTTTTCTACATGGTTATCTCCCAAGGATGAGGTGTTTAAGGAAGAATTTGCACTATGTGCATCTTTACATCTTTTTTATTTTGAACCATGTGAGTATTACTGATTTTACAAATAAAGTTCCACTTATTTTATACAAATTTCCACCTTCTTCTCCGTGTTATCTTTCCTTTCATAGTCCCTCCTGAGTGAGTCCTGCCTTTAGGAACCTAGCTAAGCTCTACTCCTGCAGCTCATTTTACCTTTCCCCTTCAGGGCTCAGAGTCAGCCAGTGGGGTCTTTCACCTTTCTGACACAGAGGACAGTCAGCCTGCTCCTGCCAGTATGGTATCTTGAGGTAGCTCAGGCTTCTGTAGTCAGCTAACACCCAGTGCAGTGCTACTGAGCACTTTATATGCTATTCTTTTGTGTTCATATTCTGAACAGACCTGTTAAAGGCCATATTTGTGGGACCCCCGTTTCTTTCTTTATTGCTCATTTTATTAGATCATTCCAAGCCTAGAGAATTATCTTTTCCTAGGGGAGACTGTTTGATCTGTAAAGTATTGCCTGTTTACTACACTGGAATCTTTTTTTCTATAAATCTAAGAGCAAATTACATGGATCCAACATCTGCACACTCCTAAATGATAACAGTAATCAGAAAATCAGTGAGCAAGTCAACTTAATGTTTAACACTGTTGTTTAACACATGAGCCAACTTACCCACTTTAGATAAATAATATACGTGTCATACAAAACGGGGAGTGGGGAGAGACTATGTTATTTGGCAACACCACCCAGGCCAAGAGTTTCTGCAAATAGGATGTGATTCAGCTTCATACTAGACCACTCTATTACTGGCATTAAAGACACATTGAAAATGTCATACACCTTTAACCAATGTAGATTCTTACTAGACATTCAAACTTAAAAAGAAAGGCACAATTGCAGGGTCAAACTTCGTAAAATAAAAGTTTCTAACACCCACCAGCCCTTCTCAACTGAAAAATCCACAAAACATGTTACTGTACTTAACTTAGTTATCATATATAGATTAAAAGTTTCAAGCTTCTTACTGTCTAGCTTGGTCCTTACTGGAATAGGTTACATTTACAACTGCAGTTTCCGAGTCAGTGTTCACTAGAGGAAGAGAAAAATGAGAATAAAGGTTAGTTTTCTTTCTACTTCCTTCCTTTTACAAATTTGAAAGCAATTCAGAAGACATGTACCTTGCTCACAGCTCTCCACCACTCCATACTGGACTAGTAAACTATCCAGCACCTATCAGGAGGGGGAGAGAAAATTATAAATTTTGAGTTTCCCAAGTTATTAGCAAGGGCAGGAATATGTCTTACAATTACTAATTGTGATGGAAAAGAACCAACAATTATCTGGGGCTGGGACTGCAGAACTGAGGGATGGATACCACAAATACCACACTCGCACTTGTCTCTTCTGCCCGCTCTTAGATCCCTGACATTAAGCTCATTTCCTATGGCTAACCAAGAAGTAACGCTGGCTCAGCAAAGTGTGCAAACCCACAGCCGCCCGGTTCCTGAGGCTGAAGGAGGAGGATATATTTCTCATACATACACAAACACATCAACATACTTTCTCTTTGCATACAAAATCAGTAGACATGGGACCAAGTTAAAAACTAAAGTTTAACTGGGCACAGTGGCTCACACTTATCATTTCAGGACTTTGGGAGGACTGTTTGAGGCCAGGAGTTTGAGACCAGCCTGGTCAGCACAGTGAGACCCCATCTCTAAAAAAATAAAATAAAAAGAGAAAAAAACTAAAGTTTTATCTATAAGATGTTCCTTTCCAACGGACTTCCTTTACAACTCTAATGGTTATTACAGAACAGACTGCTCAAGGCAGGCTAGCAAAATGAAGAGAGCACAGTGGACACTCTATATTGAGTCTTGAATTAAAGCCCAACATAAACATGTAGACAGCAAAGGTGTGAAATGAAGCAAACATTTCTAAATCTACACAGGGTTGGGAAATGTACAATCTGAAGCTATGATTTCACCATCTTTCCTGTAGCTGTGTTATACTATGCATGTAATCCAAATGGAGAGGCTGTTAAAACAGTAATTATAAGTTTATTATAATATCAGCTGCAGGTGTAGGTCTCCTCAATGTAAACCAAATTCAGGTGTCCTTAGCGTCTAAGACCTAGGGCCAAACAAAGTAAGTTTTTGTAAATTATAGCAAACTACTTACTCATCAATTTAACTACAAATTTTATTATTTATTGATTGATTGGACAGGGCCTTGCTATGTCACCCAGGCTGGAGTGCAGTGGCATCATCACAGCTGACTGCAGCTTCAACCTTCTGAGTTTAAGTGACCTTCCCACCTCTGCCGTCTGAGCGGCTGGGACTACAGGTGCACGTCGCCACCCTCAGCTAATTTTAAAAATTTTTGGTAGAGATGAGGTCCCACTGTATTACCCAGGCTGGTCTCAAACTCGTGAGCTCAAGGGATCCTCCCGCCCTGGCCTCCCAAAGTGCTGGGATTACAGACGTGAGCCACCTAGCCCTGGCCTAACTGCAAAGTTAAAGGGGTGGTTCCTTGAAAATGTTTTCAGGCCCCAGGAAACAGTAAACCATTAGAAAACAAATTTTTATGGTAATTTCCTACTAAATTTAAGTGATTTCTTCTAAAGGAAGATTTATCTTAAGTGGTATCTTTTAAGCTTTTACTTTATCTGGTTCCAGTTTGAAACATCTAACAAGGTTTGTCTGGGGTGAACTTTTTTTTTTTGTTTGTTTGTTTTTGGTATTTTTAGTAGAGACGGGGTTTCACCATGTTGACCAGGATGGTCTCGATCTCTTGACCTCGTGATCCACCCGCCTCGGCCTCCCAAAGTGCTGGGATTACAGGCTTGAGCCACCGTGCCCGGCCTTTAACTTTTGTTTTTAGTTTTGGGACAGGGTCTTACCGTAAGCTATGCCAGAGTGCAGTGGCACAACCATAGCTCACTGTGTCCTCAAGCTCTGGGTTCAAGCAATCCTCCCACCCCAGCTTTCTGAGTAGCCGGCACTACAGGTGCATACCACCACACCTGGCTGATGTTTAAGTTTTTTGTAGAGACGGGGGTCACACTATGTTGCCCAGGTTGGTCTCAAACTCCCAGATTCAAAGGATCTTCCCATCTGGGCCTCCCCAAGTGCCGAGATTACAGGCATGACCCACAGCACCTGGCCTGCTTTTTCTTTTAAATAAGGTTAATACTATTTGTGAGTGAAATGCTCCTTCATCATTTTTATTTGGTAAATTTCTGAGGTATACACGTAGAAGTACATTAATCTTTGTCTCTGATTATAGTTATTGTTAAATCACAACAAGACATTCAAATATTTCATGAGTGAAGTGACTACTTCACAGGAGAAAATCCTGGTATATCTTACTAGGTAGGGTACCTCTATAAAAAGTGCTTGGCTGTTTTATAGGTGAATGTGCCATGTAATGTTGATCAAAGACACAGTTTATAAAGGCCAAAAATTAAAAAACCTCTCACATTGCCATTAAAAGATGAAATATACAACACATAATTTCTTAAATTAAAATCAAGGGTGGCCAGGCGTGGTGGCTCACGCCTATAATCCCAGCATTTCAGAAGCCCGAGGCAGGTGGATCACCTGAGGTCAGGAGTTCAAGACCAGCTTGGCTAACATGGCAAAGCCCTGTCTCGTATTAAAAATGCATAAAATTAGCTGGGCATGGTGGCGGGTGCCTGTAATCCCAGCTACTCGGGAGGCTGAGGCAGGAGAATTGCTTGAACCTGGGAGGTGGGGACTCCAGTGTGCTGAGATAGTGCCACTGCACTCCAGCCTGGGAAACAGAGCAAGACTTTTTTTTTTTAAGGAGGGGGGGGAAAAAAAAAAAGCAACCTACTTATTTTCTAGACAAAAATGAAAATTTGTCAATACAAAGAAATGTTTTACTTCATACTTGTCAGAATTCTAACGAAGTATATTTTAGTTCATTCTACCTTAAGTAATGAAGTGGGAAGGAGGACATGTACATCTACCATTAAAATTTAGCTTTTAAATGAAAGCCACACTAATAGTAAAGCTTTATAGCAACTTGAATGGAGGCAGGGGTAGAGGAGGGGTTCAGGAAGTAAGGGGTAGTTGCCAATTTGTCATTTAAAATTTAGCTTTTAAGGCCAGGCACAGTGTCTCATGCCTGTAATCCAGCACTTTGGGAGGCCATGGCAGGTGGATCACTTGAAGTCAGGAGTTCAAGACCAGCCTAGCCAACATGGTGAAACCCTGTCCCTACTAAAAAAATTAGCCAGTCATGGTGGTAGATGCCTGTAATCCTAGCTACTCGAGAGGCTGAGGCAGGAGAATTGCTTGAACCCAAGAGGTGGAGGCTGCAGTGAGCCGAGATCACACCACTGCAGTCCAGCCTGGGCAACAGAGCAAGACGCTGTCTCAAAATAAATAAGTAAAATTTATTTTTAAAATGAAAGCCACACAAATAGTAGAGCTTTATGGCAACTTGGATGGAAGCAGGGGTAGAGGAGGGTTTCAGGGAGGAGGTAGTTGCCAATTTAATGTTTAATTAAATAAATATCTTTCTTAATTATTCTGAAAAGCAATTTGCTCAGTAATTAAGTACATTAGTCTCCACAAAGATAACCTTATGCCTCCTTAACTTTTATTACTCTTAGAGATAACACTACAGAAATTATCTGTGATCTACAAACAATACTGACTAAACCTACAATGATGCCAAGGAAACAAATGTTCTTTTGAAGAAACATTGCCAAAGTGTTAGAGAAGTATTTATACACACACATATATAAATGATACACGTAAAATTTTTTTTTTTTTTTGAGACGAGTCTTGCTCCGTCACCAGACTGGAGTGCAGTGGCGCAGTATGGGCTCACTGCAACCTCCAACTCCTAGGTTCAAGCGATTCTCTTGTCTCAGCCTCCCGAGTAGGTGGGACTACAGGCAAGCTCCACCACACCCGGCTAATCTGTGTATTTTTAGTAGAGACAGGGTTTCACCTTGTTGGTCAGGATGGTCCCAATCTCCTGATCTCGTGATCTGCCCACCTCAGCCTCCCAAAGTGCTGGGATTACCAGCGTGAGCAACAGCGCCTAGCCGGTAAATTTTTTAACTTAAAAATTGGGGGACAATTCCCCTTGTCCTCTTCCTTTCCAAGTTAAGCCTGGTAGAATGGCTTCTACAAAGAAGAGTGGCAAGAAAAATGGCCGCTCTGCCACCAACAAGCTGATAACACGAGAATACATCAATATTCACAACTCCATCCATGGAGTGGGCTTCAAGAAGACTGCCCCTTGGGCATTCAAAGATATCTGGAAATGTGCTATGAAGGAGACATGTTCACTGACACCGGGCTCAACAAAGTTGTCTGGGCCAAAGGAATAGGCAATGTCTTACACCATAATCTGTGAGCAGCTGTCCAGGAAGTATAATGATAATGAAGATTCACCAAATGAGCTCTATGTTTTGATTACCTACGTACCTGTTACCACTTTCAAAAATCTCGTCAGTCAATGTGAATGAGAATTAGCCACAGATCATCAAATACGTTAAAGTTATAAAACCACACACACACACACACCCCAAACATTAAAATTTTCACTGCATATATTCAAAACAAAATTGCTTGTATAGTTAAACGTTCTATTTCTAATAATAGGTAAATGCTATTGGTTGTCAATTTTTGTGTATCTAAAGTCTTTTTTTTTTTTTTTTGGAGACAGAATCTCACTCTATCACCCAGGCTGGAGTAGAGTGGTATGATCTCCACTCACTGCAATCTCAACCTCCCACGTTCAAGTGATTCTCCTGCTTCAGCCTCCTGAGTAGCTGGGATTACAGGCAAACCCTACTACACCCAGCTAATTTTTTTATTTTTAGTAGAGACAGGTTTCACCATGTTACCCAGGCTAGTCTTGAACTCCTTACCTCAAGTGATCCACCGACCTCAGCCTCCCAAAGTGCTGGGATTACAGGCATTAGCAACTATGCCCAGCCATGAAAAGTCTTTAAAAAGATAACTAGAAACTACAATCCTGTGTACTTTTTTTAAATAGGGAATTTTGTTGTCTGTAGATAATACTTCAATAAGCATGACTTTACACACACACACACATAAAACAAAACAAAACAAAAACCCTCTAATCCTAAGAAATAGGTGCAGAATCAATCTTTGTACCTAGCTGTGAACTAATTTAACAACACAACTTAGGAGATTTTACATAGACACCATAGATGGATTTCAGTGGATCTTTGATTTCTTACTCAAGGTTTCACATACAAGGTTTGGGAGTAATCACAACATAATAGGGAGACAGCTGTCAACAGCCTAATAAGATTCTCAAATCTCAAAGGGATTTCCAACCCCCCAAATGACTTGAACTGTACTATAGTAACCCCATCAATCTTAAGGCAGGCATTATCTGAGTACGCTCTTTTGTATCAAGAAGGGCTCCATATCATGCCACTCTAACCCACTGAACTCTCAACAAGTAAACAACAACTTACACTTGGTAAGTTCTGACATTTTGCCTTTTTTTTTTTTTCTTCAAAAAAAAAAAGAGACGGGATCCTGCTATGTTGCCCAGGATGGAGTACAGTGGGTATTCACAAGTACAGTCCCACTACTGATCAGCACGGGAGTTCTGACCTGCTCCATTTCCGACCTGGGTTGGTTCACCCCGCCTTAGGCAACCTGGTGGTCCCCCACTCCCGAGAGGTCACCATATTGATGCTGAACTTAGTGCAGACACCTCAGCGTAGCACACTACAGCCCAGAACTCCTGGACTCAAGCAATACTCCAGCCTCAGCCTCCCGAGTAGCTGGGACTACAGGTACGCGCCACCGCACCCAGTTTTTCTTTTTTTAGAGACAGAGTCTCACTAAAGTGCAGTGATGTGACCTTGACTCACTGCAGCCTCCACCTCCCAGGCTCAAGCCATTTTTGCACCTCAGCCTCCCGAGTAGTTGAGATTACATGCGTCTGCCACACCTGGCTACTTTTCATATTATAGTAGAAACAAGGTTTTGCCATGTTGGCCAGGCTAGTCCTGAACTCCTGAGCTCAAGTGATCTGCCTGCCTCAGCCTTCCAAAGTGCTGGGATTACAGATATGAGCCACCATGTCTGGCTGCATTTTGCTTAACTCTGCATTAAAGAGGAAGATAGACCGTGTGTTCCTGTTACCTGTCACATAAACTACCTATGTACCTGTTTTTTTCTCCTACATTCTTGTCTCTTCTCAGTACCTCTAACCCTTCTATGTTGGCCACAAATACTTCTTTTAAACAGTCTTATTTAAAAGTTAAAAAAAACAAAAACAACCAAAAACCAAAAATACCTCGCACTGTATATTCCCAACACTTTCACAAGTTCTCATACCTAAATAAATTTTACTCAAACCAGAAAGGAGACATTTATCTATGCTTACTTACATAAGTTTAAATTCCAATGACGGGAGAGGAAGGAGTATAAATACAAATTAAAGCCTAACAGAAAATGTCTTGTTAGAATTCCCCCCTATTATGTATTTAGGATGTGAAAGCCTCAAATGTTCAGCCTTCAAAAAAAAAAAATGTTCATCCACAGCCGGGTGCGGTGGCTCATGCCTGTAATCCCAGCAGTTTGGGAGGATGAGGCAAGTGGATCACTTGAGGTCTGGAGTCTGAGACCAGCCTGGCCAAGACGGTGAAACCCTGTCTCCACTAAATACACAAAAATTAGCTAGGTGTAGGGGAGCACACCTCTATTCCCAGCTACTAGAAAGGCTGGGGCAGGGAAATTGCTAGAACCTGGGAGGTAGAGGTTGCAATGAGCTGAGATTGGCCATTGCACTCCAGCCTGAGCTACAGAGCAAGACTCCGTCTTTTCAAAAAAAAAAAAAAAAAAAAAAAAAAAAGGTTCACCCAAATGTAGAAATAGTACAGAAAGAATCACATGAAAAATGCAAAGATTGTAACTTTTCTGAATGTAGTGGTACAAAATTAAGATCACTCATAATGATAAAAAGTACAAACAACCCAAATGCTTGTTGATTGATGAATGTAAACAAAATGTGGTATATTTGTACAGTGGAATATTATTCAACCATAAGAGGGAGGTACTTATACATGCTGCAACACAAACCTTTAAAGTATTATGTTTCCTTGTTAGTATATTGGCTAAAAAAACCAGACAGACAAGAAGGCATTATGCTAAGTGAAAGAAGACAGTCACAAAAAATGACATATTATATGATTCCATTTGTATGAAATGGCCAGAATAGGGAACTCTACTATAGACAGAAAGTAGATTGGTGGTTGCTTAGGGTTGATGAAAGTGAAAGTAGAGGGCAATAGTTAAATGTTTCTATTTGAAGTGATGAAAATGTCCTAAAACTGTGGTGATGGTTGCAGATATCTATTAACATACTAAAAAAAAAAAAATCACTGAATTAAACACTTTAAATGGAGAACTGCATAGTGTGTGAATTATATATTTCGGTAAGCTGTTAAAAAATACTAACAGCAACCTTCCCAGGCAATGGCCTAGTTTTGCCTTTTAAATTTTGAAGTATTGATAGCTTCTTGGCCTTCTGGCCAATAATCATCCACAGAACTAGCCCAGTCTGGTTCAACTTTGTGTGACAAAATGGTGATTTGTTCTTCAGTTGCCATGGACCCCCAAGTTGCAAGTTCTGTAACCTGAGCATGTCCAGATGAACCACACATGCAACCACAAGTGCCTGGACCAAGAGACAGGACCAAATTATGAAGTGGATACCACATGACATGATCCAATCAGATTGAACCCTGGTATCACCTTCTGGTATGATCCAGTCAGGTCAAACCTCCTGACATCACATCACTGTAAGATCGAATCAGATCATATCTTATTACACTCTGACTATAAAATCTGTCCCAGCCCCCAGCCAGGGGAGACAGATTTGAGCCTGACTCTGTCTCCTTGCTTGACAGTCTTACCATGAACTTTTTTCTTTACAAAAAAAAAAAAAAAAACAAAAAAAAAAACCTATGCTTTGGTGTTTGGCTTTCCATTGCACATGGACAAACAGAACCAGTTTGGTTGAGTAATAGTATCATTGAAATACTTGGCCGGGTGCGGTGGCTCACGCCTGTAATCCCAGCATTTTGGGAGGCCGAGGCGGGTGTATCACGAGGTCAACAGATCGAGACCATCCTGGTCAACATGGTGAAACCCCGTCTCTACTAAAACTACAAAAAAAAAAAAAAATTAGCTGGGCATGGTGGCGCGTGCCTGTAGTCCCAGCTACTCAGGAGGCTGAGGCAGGAAAATTGCTTGAACCCAGGAGGCGGAGGTTGCAGTGAGCCGAGATCGCGCCATTGCACTCCAGCCTGGGTAATGAGCGAAACTCCGTCTCCACAAAAAAAAAAAAAAAACAAAAAAAAAAAATACAGGATAAACTGCATGAAATTTGACTCATACACTCATTCATGAGTGTATTCATAGTACACTCTCATTAAACTATCACCATCATGCCAACAGTTTCTTCATGCCTCTCTTCCATCTAGTAGCCTAGTTTATTGATACGTACAGAGATCACTGCAATAAAGACAGTTTCAAAACTGTCTTTTACCTGCAGTGTGATTAGATTTCCTCAGCCAACACCAGCCATATCCCCACCTCCCTCACAAAACTGGCTGTATTTTAGCTGATACCACTATGGGCATGAGGTAGATAACTGATGTTCTGCAGATAAGTCTTCTGCTGATTGCTTATTGTTTATACCCACTGCTCAAGTCCCATCATTCCTGGACTATCTGAACTGAGTCTGACTGGCATGCTTACCTGCAGCCTAACACTCCATGACCATATCCTCCTGCCAGCAGTTACTACCGTTCTGTGGTTTCAAATAGCCAGTATAACTTATCCCAACTTCAACATGGCACAGGAGATTGTCAGTTACCTGATACTACTTCTCTCTTCCATATATTCAATGTACTTCACACACCTATGCTCCAGTCACACCCTCAAAACTGGGTAAAGTGCCTTTCTCACCATCCCTTTGTTGGAAATGAAAGCAATGTCACTTTATAATCTCTTTCTTGATCTTTATTTTCCCCCTAGACTAGTGATTATTAACCATAATGATGCCATTGTCAGGTGTGTCACAGTAATCTATTTTTCAGAGTCACACTGACTTCCATGCTTATAATACCTACGATCTTAGATTCCAAGTCTTTTTTTATTTGACTAATTACATTTGCCTTATGTGTTTCAGAAGATGGAACAACAATGTCAGGCATTATGGTCTGTGCACCAATCTATATCCTCAAAGTCTGTCTGGAAATGGGTTACTCCCTCAATATGGCAACAAAACAGAGCTGCACTACCCCATAAACCTCACAAGGGAAGGGGCCGTGTCTTATCTTTGAACCCAGCGCTCAGGATCAGTGATGAACAATAAAAGGTTAAAAAGGAGCCACTTTCTTTTTTTTCAGGACAGAGACTCGCTCTGTCGCCCAGGATGGAGTGCAGTGGCGTGATCTCAGCTCACTGCAACCTTCGCCTCCTGGGCTCAAGCCAATCTCCCAACCTTCGCATCCCAAGAAGCTGGGTTTACAGGCATGTGCCACCACATTCGGCTAATTTTTTGTATCTTTAGTAGAGACAGAGTTTCGCCACGTTGGTCTCCAACTCCTGACCTCAAGTGATCTGCCCATCTTGGTCTCCCAAAGTGCTGGGATTACAGGCATGAGCCACCACACCCACCCAGTTCTAGGTTTTTTTTTTTTTTTTTTTAAGTCCTTAATAATATAAGCAAACAGGTATTTGTCAGGAATTTACATTAAAGATATAGAGGTCCGGCGCGGTGGCTCACGCCTGTAATCCCAGCAACTTGGGAGGCCAAGATAGGCAGATCACGGGGTCAGGAGTTTGAGACCACCCTGGCCAATATGGTGAAACCCCACATCTAATAAAGATACAAAAATTAGCCGGACATGGTGGTGTGGCCTGTAGTCCCAGCTACTCTGGAGGCTGAGGCAGGAAAATCACTTGAACCCGAGAGGCGGAGGTTGCAGTGAGCCGAGATCACAACACCGCACCCCAGCCTGGGCCACAGGGTAAGGCTCCATCTCAAAAAATATTTTAAATATATATATATATTAATATATAGAAGTGGAACAGGCATTACGAAAATCACAGTGAGATTAAAGTATTAATAAAATGCAAAGTAGGTTATTTAGCGCTCTCTTGCCCCAGCACACACCTTGCCAACACACACACATACACACACACACACGTGTGCGCAACTCCTTCCAAACACCAAAACTATTCTCAGTCATTGGGAAGGGGTTTCTAGAAAGGAGTAATCTTGATTACTGCTCATTATTACAAGAGAGGCAAAAAGTCTCCATGGAATCACCCTTAGAGCTTGAGATAGGGAGATGAAGGGAACATCCTTCAAACAGCTAGCACATTTTATAGAAACAGGAAATATTTATCTGTTATGGGTAAGATCATCTCAGGAACTTTGCTCTTTTACATCTATTTGTGAGAAATGGCTATACTATCAAATGAAGAAAATCTGTATTCCAGGTTCCAAATAATCATTTCTAGTTAAATACTGGTATATAATTCTAAAACAAAATAAATATCCATCTTAATGTATATTTCTCTAAAATGTTACCATCTTAATTACTTGCATAACACTCGAACCACTCCTTACAGCAGTGTGAAAATGACTGTCAAGTTGATAAAGCCAGCACCACAGACCAGACCATCAATAAGATCATGATGCATATCCTCTTTACCACTGAAAAACCCCAGAGGGAAGCTCAGCCTCCATCATACCCCACGAAGCAAAGCCTCCCAACTTTCTAGACATCTTCAATGTTCCTAAGTTACATCATCTAACATGAGGAGGAGATGATGCTTTAGGATTCCTAAGAGTCATGTGATCAGAGCCTCAGGGAGAAAACAGTCTAAGTGATGATCTGGTCACGCTGACCTCTAGAGTCACAGTGGAAAAACTGCATCCAGAGCTTCAGGGGCTTACATTATGTTTCTCTTGGGCAGTGCCGAGCTAGACTGATTTTAAATTTATTTTTTATTTCAACAGGTTTTTGGGGAACAGACGTATTTGGTTACATGAATAAGTTCTTTAGTGGTGATTTCTGAGATTTTGGTGCAGTGTGTTCTCTTTTATGCCTCACCCCTTTCCGAGTCCCCAGAGTCCACTGTATCATTCTTATGCCTTCATGTCCTCATAGCTTAGTTCCCACTTATAAGTGAGAGCATATGATGTTTGGTTTTCCATTCCTGAGTTACTTCACTTAGAATAATACGGAGCTAGACTGATTTTAAAAGGTGAGCTGAACAAGTCATGCCCTACTATAAACTCTAAGAGCTTCCCTTTGGGTTTTAGGTAGATCCCAAATCCCTAACAAGTGCCCTGAAGGCCCTGTGATCCACTCATTCTTTTTTTTTTTTTTTTCCCCCTAAGGTTCAATTCAGGTATAGATACACTCATTATTTAAGGCCATTGTCTTCTCTCCAACTACACCAGCCTTCATTCAGTCATGAAACAGGGCTGGTAACATTTGAGTGTTTTCTGGCAGCAGAACTGTCCCAAATGCTTTACCTACTTTAACTCAAATCCACACAATCCCATCAGGCAACATTATTCCACTTTACAGATGTGTAAACTGCAGCACAGAAAAGTTCACAGTGTCAGAACTTGGGCAGGTAAATGCTGGAGAAATGATTCAAACTCCAGCTCACGAATTCCAGAGCCCATACTCTTAATCACTTGGTCTAGTAAATTGCCTCATTTCCCTATGCAATTTAAATAAAATGTAAATACATACAAAAAAAGCAAAAAAAAAATTATATATATATTTATAAATATTTATAAATATATATATATGAAAATTCATAGATGGAAACCAATTCAATCCTTACTCGGTCATCACCTGCACTGGAAAAGCAAATCTGTCCATTGGCAGGTAAAGAGCTTTATCAACTCCTGTGTTTTCCTAGCTCATGTTCCAAGTACTAAATACTATAATTCTACACATCTCAGTCAGAAGACGGTATTAACCAACATTAACTTGTGCTACATTTTACTCACATAAATGCTCATAAAAACATTCAAAATAGTTCAACATTAGGTGGTTTTTAAACCACCTGCTTTTAAAATAGGGACTTCCCCTCACCCCTAGAAGAAACCACTGTCAGTTTGGTGGGGTCTCTCCAGGTGTTTTTAGAAGTATGTGTGTCACATGAAAAGATGCTCTGCACCATTAGTCATTAGGGAAATGTAAATCAAAACCGCAAGGAGGTATCACTTCATCTCCATGAGAATGGCTATAATTTTTTAAAAAGAAGGACTATAAGGCCGGGCGCAGTGGCTCACGCCTGTAATCCCAGCACTTTGGGAGGCCGAGGCGGGTGGATCACGAGGTCAAGAGATCGAGACCATCCTGGTCAACATGGTGAAACCCCGTCTCTACTAAAAAATACAAAAAAAAAAAATTAGCTGGGCATGGTGGCACGTGCCTGTAGTCCTGGCTACTCGGGAGGCTGAGGCAGGAGAATTGCCTGAACCCAGGAGGCGGAGGTTGCGGTGAGCCAAGATCGCGCCATTGCACTCCAGCCTGGGTAACAAGAGCGAAACTCTGTCTCAAAATAAATAAATAAATAAATAAATAAATAAGAAGGACTATATTATGACTCAAGGGGCGTCATAAAAAGAAAAATAAAGGAAAATAATGAGTGTTGGCATGGATGTGGAAAAGTCAAAACATACATTGCTAGATAAAGTACAGTTGCTAAGAAAAACAGTACAGCAGTTCCTCAAAAAAATAGATAAATAAATAAATAAATTTAAAAACAGAACTACCATATGATCCAGCAATTCCACTTCTGGGTATTGATATGGTTTGAACATTCTGTACTCTCCGAGTATCGTGCTGAAATGTGATCCCCAGTGTTGGAGGTGGGGCCCAACAGGAGGTGTTATGGTCATGGGGGCAGGCCCTTCATGAATGGCTTGGTGCCACCCTTGAGATAACAAGAGAGTTACTGCTCTATGAGTTCACATGAGAGCTGGTTGTTTTACAAGAACCTGGAACTTCCTCTTCTCTCTTGCTCCCTCTCATGCCATGTGACAAGCCCACTCCCCTTTGCATTTTACCATGAGTAAATGTTTTCTGGGCCATCAGAAGCTGAGCAGATGCTGGAGCCATGCTTGTATGGTGTGAGGAACTGTGAGCCAAAGAAATCTATTTTCTTTATCAATTACCCAGGCTCAAGTACTCCTTTACAGCAACACAAATGGGCTAACACAGTCTACATCCAAAAGACATGAACATAGGGACTTGAAGAAGTATTTGTACACCCATGTTTATGGGAGCCTTATTCACAGTAGCCAATAACTGAAAAGTCAAAGCATCCCAAGTATCCACTGACTAATGAATGCATAAACAAAACATGGTACATATCAACAGTCATCGCTGGGTAGTAGAGGCTGGGCATGGTGGCTCACGCCCATAATCCCAGCACTTTAGGAGGCCAAGGTTCACTTGACACAAGGGATCACTTGACACTAAGAGTTTGAGACCAGCCTGGGCAGCATAGGAAGACCCCATCTCCACAAAAATAAAAATAATTAGCCAAGTGTGGTGGTGAGTGCCTGCAGTCCCAGCTACTCAGGGGGCCGAGGTGGTAGGATCTCTTGACCCTAGAGTTAGAGGATGCAATAAGCTTTGATCACGCCAGACCCTGTCTCCAATAATGATGATAAATAAGAAGTTTAAAAATAAAATGATTAATTTTATATTATCTGAATTCCTCAATTTTTAAAAAAGTATGCATATATGTTCATATATTCACATATACACCCAAAGAGCAGTATTTGTTGAGTTTTAAATTTTTACACTAGAGTGTCAAATACTGTTTTAAACATTTTACATATACCATCTCATTTATGCCTCAGAATGTAGCTATTATCCCAATTTTATATATGAATAAACTGTGGTAGACTTTTTAAATTTTTTTTTTCCTCTTTTAAAAGACAGGGTTTCTCCATGTTGGTCAGGCTGGTCTCGAACTCCCAACCTCAGGTGATCTGCCTGCCTCAGCCTCCCAAAGTACTGAGATTACAGGTGTGAGCCACCATGCCCAGCAGTAAACTGAGGTAGATTTTAAGTAACTTGCTTAAGTATGACATTCCTCACCTTGCTACCCTCCCCCAACCCCCAATCTGTCATTTTGGTTGACCCAGCCATGTTGGTAAATGCAAACCTCTGGAACTGCCATGTGGAATTTCATTAGCTGGGAGTCCAAAGTGGCCTCCCAAAGTCCTGGGATTACAGGCATGAGCCACCACCCCCAGCCTTACTTGCGGTATTTCTGAAAAGAAATTCGGCAATTTTAAAAAAAAGTCCTGAGGCCAGGTGCGGTGTGGCTCACCCCTGTAATCCCAACACTTTCAGAGGCCAAGGAAGGTGGATCACCTGAGGTCACGACATCGAGACTGGCTTGGACAACATGGTAAAACCCGCCTCTACTAAAAATACAAAAATTAGCCAGGCATGGTGGCAGGTGCCAGGTGCTACTCGGGAGGCTGAGGCAGAAGAATGGCTTGAACCCAGAAGGCAAAGGTTGCAGTGAGCCAAGATCACACCACCACACTTTAGCCTGGGCGACAGAGTGAGACTCCATCTCAAAAACCAACAAAAAAAGTCTTGAGGCTGGGCATGGTGGCTCATGCCTGTAATCTCAACTCTTTTGGAGGCCAAGGCAGGCAATCCCTTGAGTCCAGGAATTCAAGGCCATTCTAAGCAACATGGCAAGACCCTATCTCTATAAAAAATTAGCTGGGAATGGTGATGCATGCCTGTAGTCCCAGCTACACGGGAAGCTGAAGCAGGCGGCTTGGCCCTGAAAGTCGATGCTGCAATAAGCCAAGATCGGACCACTGCACTCCAGCCTGGGCAACATAGCAAAACCCTGTCTCAAAGATCACCAAAACTAACTAATTAAATAAATAATTTAAAAAGCCCTGAAACATTGCTAATCTTTTACCTGCTAATTTTATTTCAGCTCAACTGTTGCTAAAGAAATCAGCAGGAATGTGGGTATACATTTATGCACAGATATGTTCACAACTGTGGTAATTGTTAAATAATGAGGAATGGTTAAGTAAATTACCAATTACATATAAAACAGAATAAACATCCGTTATAAACTTAAGGAGTCCAATTACATAATGTTTACAACAAAATTAAAAACTGTGCTAAAAAGAAAAAAAGAATAAAAAAATATAAATCTTTGTGCTTCAAAGAACACTAACAAGAAAGTGCAAAGACGTAGACAGCGGGAGAAAATATTTGCAAATCATACATCTGATAAGGGACTTTTATCTAGAATATACAAAGAACTCATACTCAACACTAAAAGGCCAAATATCCCATTTTTCAATGCACAGAGGAACTGAATAGACATTTCCTCAAAGAAGATACACAGATGACTAATAAGCACATGAAACAATGCTCAACATCATTAGTCAGTAGGGTAACAGAAATCAAACTAAAGTGATAACACTTCACAAACACTAGGATGGCTATAACTAAAAAGATAGTAACATGCGTTTAGGCAAAGGATATAGGGAAACTGGAACCCTCAGACATTGCTGGTGGGAATGTAAAACGGTGCAGCTTCTTTGGAAAACTGGCTGTTCTTCAAAAAGTTACCATATGACCCGGCAATTCAAATTCTGGGTATACACCTAAAAGAACTGAAAATCTATGTTCACACAAAAACATGGACACGAGTGTTCAGAGCAGCATTCAATGGTAACAGTCCAAATGTCCATCAAGTGATGGATCAACAGTATATGATGTATTCACATAATGATTATTACCTGGCCATAAAAAGGAATGAAGTACCTAATAAAATCTGGCTGCACCTTGAAAATATTATGCTAAGTGAAGGAAGCCAGACATAAAAGGCCACATAGTGTATGATTCCATTTATATTAAATGTCCAGAATAGGCAAATCTAGAGAGACGGAAAGCAGATTGGTGGTTTCTAGGGACTGGGAGGAGACTGGAAGATGGGAGGGGCAAGTGACTATCAATGGCTATAGGGTTACTTTTGGGAGTAATGAAAACTGTCCTAAGATTAGTGGTGACAGTTCCAAACCTTTTAAATATACTAAAAACCACTGAATTGTATCCTTCAGAAAGGTCAATTTTATGGCATCAATTATAGCTCAATTTTTTAAAAAATTAAAAATGTTTACAACTGGATATAAGGCCGGGCGTGGTGGCTCACACCTGTAATCCCAGCACTTTGGGAGGCCAAGTCGGGTGGACCATAAGGTCAGGAGTTCAAGACCAGCCTGGCCAAGATGGCGAAACCCCATCTCTACTAAAGTTACAAAAAATTAGCCAGGTGTGGTGGCCTGAGCCTGTTATCCCAGCTCATCAGGAGGCTATGGCAGGAGAATTGCTTGAACCTGGGTGGCAGAGGTTGCAGTGAGCTGAGACTGTGCCACTGCACTTCAGCCTAGGCAACAGAGTAAGACTCCATCTCAAAATTAAAAAAAAAAAAAAAAAAAAAAGGATATAAAATCATACCTGCAAGACCCAACCATGTTGAAAAATGTCTAATCATTATACTGAACTATAACGTTGCCACTGGGAGAAAGACTTTTTCTTTTCAATTTCCAAGTATACTATAATGAGTATATAATTTTAGAATCACGAAGAAAATAAAAACAAATATCAAATCTGAATTATATTGGCCTTTACATTTAAAAAAAAAAAAAAAAAGAGGAATGCCAGGAAAATAGACATTTCTCTTTTGCTTTTTTTTTTTTTTGAAACAGTCTCGCTCTGTTGCCCAGGCTGGAGTGCAGTGGTGATCTCAGCTCACTGTAACATTTGCCTCCCAGGTTCAAGCAATTATCCTGCCTCAGCCTCCCAAGTAGCTGGGATTACAGGCATGCATCACCATGCCTGGCTAAGTTTTGCATTTTTAGTAGAGATGGGGTTTCTCCATGCTATCCAGGCAGATCTGGAACTCCTAACCTCAAGTGATCTGCCTTGCGTTAGCCTTCTAAAGTGCTGGGACTACAGGTGTGAGCCACTGTGCCTGGCCTTCTCTTCTGTTCTTAAGGCTCATCCCAGAGAGTACCAGAGAAACATAATTGAATAAGCACAGTGAAACCATGAATTATTTGGGGACCAGGCAGAGGAAAGAAAGATGCTCACCACAGAAATTTATTGCAGCATATTGAACACACTGCTAGGACAAGGTCAGAGTGCTATGGAAGAGAGCAGACCAGGGGAGTCCCTCCCTCCATTAGCATTTGTTTTCTATGATTGACATGTATTTCCTAATAAGTTCAGCTGCTTTTGAACAATGGGCAGACAAATTATCAGAGTATTACAATTGTCCTTGAAATTTTCTCCTTCTGAAAGTTATTGGTGGGGTGGAGCAGGTGGTTCTACAAGGTAAACCAAGGTTTCCCCATACCCAGTGTTGCTCTGTCTCAGATGGTATGTATTCAAGATAAAGTCTTCTTTTTTTTTTTTTTTTTAATCCCGGCCATGTTCTCATATCTGCTATATTTAAAAACTGCTTAAGTCCATGAGTACTGCTTTTGGTCCAAATTCTATTAATCCAACTTTTCACTCAGATCCTATCCCTCAGATGTGATCCCGCTTCCTGCTGTGTAGATTTGGACAGCACCTATTACAAATGAAATGGGACTGGAAGCAGGCACTCTCAAGTAATTTAAAGGTTTTAATGAGTAACGGGTCTATTAATAATCAAGGAGAAGTTATGGTTAGCAGAAAACAGTTAACTGTAAATCATTTTGGAAATCAATTCTATAAAACAGTAAATTGACCTCACAGAAGCTGTATTCACCAACCAAGTTCACCTGGAGTTTATAAGATATTACAAAACAAAATCCCCATTTTCTAGTCTTCAAACTGCTCCTCCCATGTGCCTGCTTCTATCCTTAACAGCAGGATTCCCACAGTAGTGTCTGCAACTCGCCACTCCCAGTCCATACTTGGTTGGGAACCTGTATGCTCTTATGGCTTCTATTTGGTCCCTACAAAATATACATCCATGCACTGGCTATACACAGGCTCTACCTATATACCAGGCATCTCTTACTGTTAACAAATGAAGTCTTACACAGGTGCATTTGAGAGGTCAAGCTGTGGTCAGCTAACTGGTGAGGGGTGGGGGGATGCAGAGAATTTGAGTGTCAACTTCTAAGATGGGCTGGGAAAGTTGTAACCTGGTAATGTCTTTACATATAAAAAGGCTATTTCCAAATCAATGTTCGAATTTAAAAGAATATCCACTGCACTGTGAATTTTGACCTTCAAACCTTGGAGACTGCCTGCCATGGCTCTTGGCCAATCAGCGGCATCCATGCAATCTAATATGGTTCAAGACTGCCATACATTCATCTCATCCACTCCCAACTGATTCCCTACTAACCACCTTTAAACTACAACACACAGGATCTTCTTTCTTCTAGGACACAATCCCTGATCACCCCAGTTTTGGTTCGTACTGGGTTGAATAGCATCCTTTAAAAATTCACCAGTACCTGTGAATATAGCCCTAATCCAATGACTAATACCCTTTTAAGAGGAACATGTGGATAGACACACACAGCAAGAACACAACATGACCACAAAAGCAGAGACTGGGGTGACACAGCTACAAGCCAAGGAACAGCAAAGACTAGGCACAACCACCAGAGGCTAGGAGGGAGGCTTGCCAGCATGCGATGGCAGAATTCTGGTTCCCGGGACTTTCAGCTTCGCAGTCTGTGGAAATCAGTTACAGCAGCCCTAAGAAATTAATACACCTCTCTCCCATCCTCCATAGTAAGCACCCACCTGCAACCTAACCCAGGGGCTTGTCTTTACTTTGGAAGGCCATTCACTTGTCCATGTCTGAATTTGACTCTACTTCGGGGCTGTATCTAGAACAGGCCCTAGCACAGAGCTGTAGACTTTAGGACTCCAACACAGCAATGGAGAATCTCCTCACAGTAGTGTCCACATCCACACAGTAATCAGCCACCAAACACACTGGATTCTTCACACACATTATTCCACTTAGTCATCTGAACAACCTTCAAAGGCAGGTATTAACCCTGTTTCCAAGATGCAAAAACTGAGCTTCAAAGAGGAAAGGCCATGTGCCCAGCAGGACAGGAAAGACGTGAAGAGTCAGGATTCAAACCCACACTATGTGACTCTTAAGTCAGTGCTCAATAGGCTACATCCATTTCTCACAAAGTCACCACCTTGTAGGGAAAATGATTCTTCAAAAGCTCTTTATATGAGCAAGCACAGAAAGTTGATAAATCTTCAAGCTGGTTGACAGGTACATGAGGATTTATTATACACTATCTACTTGTATGTGTTTATATGTTCATTCAAATGATGGCTGATTTTGAAAATTTAAGTTGAAATTCAAGTTTTTGGTTTTAAAGACAGAGTCCTGCTCTGTCACCCATGCTGGAGTGCAGTGGCGTGATCTCAGCTCACTGCAACCTCCACCTCCCAGGTTCAAGTGATTCTCCTGCCTCAGCCTCCTGAATAGCTGGAATTACAGGCAAGCACCACCACGCCCAGCTAATTTTTGATTTTTAGAAGAGATGGGGTTTGCCATGTTGGCAAGGCTGGTCTCAAACTCCTGACCTCAAATGATTCACCCACCTAGGCCTCACAAAGTGCTGGGATTACAGGACTGAGCCACCACGCCCGGCCTTAAAATTTAATTTTTAACTTCAAAATCCAAAGCTTAAAATTAACAATAATCACCAGGCAAAGCTGTAACATTTGCACTGTTCATTAAAACATCATATGTGACCTGCTGCAGTGGCTCATGCCTATAATCCCAGCACTCTGGGAGGCCGAGGCGGCAGAATCACTCAAACTCAGGAGACCAGCCTGGGAAACATAGGAAGATCCCATCTTTACAAAAAATAAATTAGCTAGGTGTGGTGGCATATCCCTGTGGTCCCTGCTACTCAGGAGGCTAAGGTGGGAGGGTCACTTGAGCCCGGGAGGTTCAGGTCGTGGTCATAGTACTGTACTTCAGACTGGGCAACAGAGACCCTGTTTTAAAAAAACAAAAACAAGTCACTATATAATGGGCACCGCACAGGTTATTATCTCTAAATACAACAAAACGGGTTGGCAGAATAGCAACTTCTGCATCTTTCAGAAAACACTGTAGTTCAAATAAAATGAAATATGATCTTACCAGATTTATTTTTTTCCAAGATAAAGTTTCCCAGAATTTCAACTATACCGTAAGAGAGATATTCTCTCAATGTTTAATATATTTGATAGACAGAAACAGTAAAATTGCTAAAAACAAATTCAAGCACTACATCTGTTAGAATTGTAATCATAACCAACAGTTCAGCTAAATACAAATTTACTTGTATCACAATCAGTGCATCATCTGCTGTCTCAATAACTATCCTCCTACAATTACTTTTTATCCAATTGTTACATGCCTTATGGTAAAGCAGAAATGGTCCTGCCCATTAGTGACACCGCAGACAAGTAAGTACAAAGATCAAAATTCTAGAACCCCTTAACAAACTCCATACTTAAGCAAGGCTGGGTGTGGTAGCTCCTGTCTGTAAATCACAGTGCTTTGAGAGGCCAACACAGATGGGGAGGGGTAGTTGGGGTAGAGATTTGCTGAAGCCTGAGAGTTTGAGACCAACCTGGGCAACACAGAAAAACCCAGTTCTATCCAAAAAAAAAAAAAAAATCAGCTATGCACAGTGGCTCGCACCTATAGACTGAGCTTCTTGGGAGGCTGAGGCAGATCATTTGAGCCCAGGAGATAGAGGTGGTAGTGAGCTATGATGGCACCAATGCACTCCAGCCTGGGTGACAGAGCAAGACCTTGTCTCAAAAAACAAACAAACAAAAAAAACACCTAAGCAGAGCCATGTGTGGAAACAATGTAACTACATTGATTATTTTGATAAACTAGTCTTTAATACTAATTATTCAAATACAGTGAATACTGATGGAAGTGTAATGCAAAAATCAGGGCACATAGGCTGATGGATGTAGATGTTTACATGAGGCTAGCATGCAAGACATGGATCTGCTAAGAGACTTGTTCTAGAACTTTCACAACTCAATAAAAAAGACAACCTATTAACAGAGAGACAAATAATCTGAATAGAAATTTTTCCAAAGAAGATATACTACAAATGCTCAATTAACACATGAAAAGATGTTTGATATCATTAGTCACGAGGAAAATGCAAACCAAAACCACAAAAGGATACCACTTTACACCCAGTAAACTATAATCAAAAGATCAGATCATACCAAGGGTATGCAAAGAAAGTGAAGAGATTAGAATCATCTTATACTGCTGACAAGAATATAAAATGGTACAGCCACTTTGGATAACAGTCTGGCAATTTCTCAAAATGTTAAACATAAAGTTACTATGTGACTCTGCAACTGAACTCCTAGATACATACCCAAGAAAAATGAAAACACATGTTCACACAAGAAATTGTATATTCATATACATATGAGCATTAATATAGCCAAAAAGTGGAAACAACCAAAATGTCCATGAACAGATGAACGGATAAACAAAATGTGGTGTATTTATGCAGTGGAGTATTACTCAGCAATAAAAAGAATAAAGTCTGGATACAGGCAACAACATTGAAGAACCTTGTAAACACGTTTCTAAGTGAAAAAGGCCAGACACAAAAGACCACCTATTATATGAATGCGTTTATATGAAAGCCCTGGAATAGGGAAATCTAGAGAGAGAAATATTAGCAAGATGCTAAGGACTAAGTCGGGGTGGGGCGAAGGGGGCAGGGGCAGAAAGGGGAAAGCACAGGAGAGCAGTATCTGAAGGGTGCAGAATGTGAGGTGATGAAAATATTCTAAAATTAACTGTTGGTATGTATTTGTGAACATACTAAAAACCACTGAATGTACACTTTAAATGGGTGAACAATACAATATATAAATTCCATCTTAAAGCAGTTTAAGACAGCCTTATTTTTAAGAATGAGGCCGGAAACAATATATACAACCCCAACAAAAGATAAATTAGTCTTTTCCAGTAAGAATGGCCATAAATTAATCTTTATAAAACACCTGGTAGGGGCTGGGCTAGGTGGCTAATACCTGTAATCCCAGCACTTTGGGAGGTAGAGGCAGACAGCTTGCTTGAGCCCAAGAGTTCAAGACCAGCCTGAGGAACATGGCAAAATCCCATCTCTACAAAAAATACAAAAATTAGCTGGGCGTGGTGATGCTTGCCTGTGGTTCCACCTACTAAGGAGGTTTAAGTGGGAGGATCACTTGAGCTTCAGTGGCAAAGGCTGTAGTGAGCCAAGATCACACCCCTGCACTCCAGAGTGAGGTCCTGTCTCAAAACAAAACAAAACAACAAAACCTACCTGGTAGGTACTAAAAATCAGCTTCCAGAAAACAGCAGAATTGTATCACCGCATTTATGTAAACGGCCACATGTGCATAGCCAAAAATAAAGCATATTCAGAGAGTTCTACACTTAATCACCTACTAAGTGGAAAGTTTCATTTTCACTTGTTTGGCTTTTTCTAAAAATCATCTATCTTCTTTATGAAAATGAAAGCAACTTTTATGTTCATGCTGGTGTTACTTACATGCTAGCTTCTCTGCTCTTATTTTCAAACTTCAGGTGTATTGTAAAAAGGACTCAGAATCGGACCTGAAAGCATTCCCCCTAGCTAACTATGAAACAATTTGACTATCAATAAAGCTAAAACAACTGGATCAAGGTGGCTCACGTCTATAATCCCAGCACTTTGGGAGGCCGAGGCAGGTGGATCACCTGAGGTCAGGAGTTCAAGATCAGCCTCGCCAACATGAAGAAACCCTGTCTCTACTAAAAATATAAAATTAGCCAGGAGCGGTGCTGCATGCCTGTAATCCCAGCTACTCGGGAGGCAGAGGCAGGAGAATAGCTTGAACCCAGGAGGCGGAGGTTGCAGTGAGCCCAGATTGCATTACTGCACTCCAGCCTAGGTGATGACAGGGCAGGACTCTATCCAAAAAAAAAAAACCTGTATCAAAACACAAAGTGTTCACATTATAAAACCAAGTATCTAACGGAGAGTGTGTTAGTTACCACTAGAGAACTAGCAATACACACAACCAACAATTTAGGATGCTCCCACTCGTTATACCATATATATATACACACACACACATATATATATATATATACACACACAAATATATAAATACACATATGTGGTGTTTTTTTTTTTTTTTTTTTTTTTTTTTTGAGAAAGTGTCTTGCTCTGTTGGCGAGGCTGGAGTGCAGTGGTGTGACCCTGGCTCACTGTAACCTCTGCCTCCCAGGTTAAGTAATTTTTCTGCCTCAGCCTCCTGAGTAGCTGCAACTACAGGGGCATGCCACCACAACCAGCTGATTTGTTTGCATTTTTAGTAGAGATAGGTTTCACCATGTTGGCCAGGCTGTTCTCAAACTCCTGAGCTCAGGTGATCTACCCGCCTCAGCCTCTTGAAGTGCTGGGATTACAGTTGTGAGCCACCTCGCCCAGCACACTCATGATTTTCTGACTTTACAATGGTATGAAAGCAATACATAGAATCATTCTGCTTTTCATTTTCAATACAGTATACAATAAATTACATGAGACTTTATTACAACATAGGCTTTGCGTTAGATGATTTTGCCCACCTGTAGGCTACTGTTAGTGTTTGAACATGTTTAAGGTACGCTAGGCTAAACTATGATATCCTGTAGGTTAGGTATATTAAATGAATTTTCAACTTACAATATTTCCAACTTATAATGGGATTATCAGGACCATAACTCCATTATAAGTTGATGAGCTTCTGTAAAATCTAACATTAATGTCTTTCTTATAGAAATTAAATCTTTGCAGTAACTAAATAGCATATCTAAGAGTTTCTCTTTATACAAGTATTTCAATTAATAAAAGCAGGAATACGAATTGGAAAATGATCTTTTTGCCTTCCTTTATGAAGTAACAGAGCTCTCAAATCTATGCTGCTAACACTACAAAAAGAGAAATCCAAGCGTGTACTTCCTGATAGAAGTCTGTACTACCATCTATGAAGTAATCTTGCTTAAAGAGAAAAAGGTGAGGTGGGAGGGAAAGAGAGAGGGAAGGAGAGAGAAAGAAAGTGAATTTGAATACGACCACATCTATTGCGGTTCTCAATCTTGACAGCACAGTAGAATCACATGGGGAGGGTAAAATATTGATGCCTGGATCCTAACACTAGAAGTTCAAATTAATATGAGACATAGCCTGGACATTAGAACTTTTACAATTTAAGGTTGAGATCACTGCTCTAAATCTAACCACCAACTTACAAGAGTCCAGAAACTTCAAGGATGAAGTCAGCTAACCTAAACATGACAGGATAAAAGAGTTTCTTCAACAAATGGGGACAGGGGGAGAATGGGAACCTCAAGTTTAGGGACTTAAATCAACAAACTGCAAAATATAAACCTCATTTGGATTCCCCCCTCCACCGCCTGCCCATCTTTTCTTTTTTTAATTCTGGAAAGAGAGACAGGGTCTCACCACATTGCCCAAGGCTGGTCTCAAATGCCTGGGCTGAAGCAATCACCCCACCTCAGCTTCCCCAAGTCCTGGGATTACAGGCAGGAGCCACCACGCCCAGCCTAATTGGATCCTAATACCATTTTTCAAATGTGAAGTAACTAAGATATTTGAACAGACTTCATGGTTTGTGAGAATGTTTTACATGTGATGATACTGATTTTTTAAAAACTCTATCTTTGGCTGGGCGCAGTGGCTCAAGCCTGTAATCCCAGCACTTTGGGAGGCCGAGGCGGGTGGATCACGAGGTCAAGAGATCGAGACCACCCTGGTCAACATAGTGAAACCCCGTCTCTACCAAAAATACAAAAAATTAGCTGGGCATGCTGGTGCGTGCCTGTAATCCCAGCTACTCAGGAGGCTGAGGCAGGAGAATTGCCTGAACCCAGGAGGCGGAGGTTGCGGTGAGCCGAGATCGCGCCATTGCACTCCAGCCTGGGTAACATAGTGAAACTCCGTCTCAAAAAAAAAAAACTCTATCTTTTAGAGATACATGCTAAAATAATTACTAATGAAATTACTTATCTAAGATTTGTTTCAAATTATCTGCTGGAGAGAGGTGGGACAAATACAGAGAAAATGAGATTGACCTTAAACTGGTAACTGAAGTTAGGGGATAGGTACATGGGGAGATTTATTTTACCATTCTCCTTACATTTGTAAATGCTTAAAACTATTCATTTTATAAAGTTTTTAAAATGTGAAACATTGACTGGGCATGCTGGCTCACGCCTCTAATCCCAGCACTTTGGGAGGCCGAGGCGGATGGAGTCCCTGAGCCATTCTCCAATAAAGGGAACCAAAGCTCCTTAGACAATAGCTATTTCAAGGACTGAAGCAGGAATTCTACAAGATAATCCTGAAGTATCTTGTAGCGCCATTAAGCACATATTCAAAAAGGAAAAACCAATCCCAACCAACCAACAAAAGACCACCACACACAGAAACACACAATGATAGAGTTACCAAAGGGACACAGGAGCTTCCAACAGCCAAAGCTGGAACATCAGAACAGAATAATAGGGGAAATAGTACTAGACTACAGCCCAGAGTATAAAGTAAATATCCACAAGCCAAATGACTGAATAAATAGGGAAGATTGAACAGCTCTCCATGGAGAGAAATTCCAAATAATTTATGAGAAATTCCAAATAATTTATGTAGACAGTCCACCCTCAAGGAGACAGAGCATAATTTTCCACTCCTTAAGTGTGGGCTGTGCACAGTACTGGCAGGGAGGGGTGATGGAGCAACATATATTATTTCATCCAGGTGATCAAGGTTAACATCACTGGGACAGGTGTGGTGGTTCACGCCTATAATCCCAGCTGTTTGGGAGGCCAAGGCAGGTAGATCACTTGAGGTTGGGATTTCACCAATATGGTGAAATCCTGTCTCTACTAAAAATACAAAAATTAGACTAGCATGGTTGCGGGCACCGGTAATCCCAGTTACTGGGGAGGCTAAGGCAAGAGAATTGCTTGAACCCAGGAGGTGAAGGTTGCAGTGACCCGCGACTGTGCCACTGCATTCTACCCTGGGCAGCAGAGCACGACTCCATCTCAATTTAAAAAAAAAAAAAGAAAGAAACGTTAACATTAGTGGTAAATCATGATGATTGCATGTATCCTTGATATAACAACATTTTACCTGAAGTCTTCCTCCTCAAAAATCCATAAATCCAGTCTAATAATGGGGAAAACTTCATACAAGTTCCAACTGAGGGTCATTCTACAAAATAACTCATCAATATTCCTGAAAATTGTTAAGATCATCAATAATAAGGAGTTTAAGAAATTGTCACAGCCAAGAGGAGCCTAAGGAAACAGGACAATGAAATAGTGTCCTAGACAGGATCATGGAAGAGAGAAACGATATTAGGTAAGAACTAAGGAAATCTGAGTAACAGGATGGAATTTGGTTTACTATAAACCACGAAATAATGATTTGGTTCTTTAATTGTGACAAACGTGCCATACTCAAGTATGATGTTAATCACAGAGGAGACAGTCTAGGGCATGTGGGAACTCTATACTATCTGTGCTACTTCCCTATAAACCTGTGGCTATTCTACAATTTTTTTTTTTTTTTTTTTTTTTTTTTAAATAGAGACGGGGTTTCACCATGTTGGCCA